>NC_068424.1:4107470-4152470 GCF_023373465.1 Oncorhynchus keta | reverse complement strand
GCCTCCCAAATGGGCCCATAGGGTTCTGGTCTAAAGTAGTGCACTACATAGGAAATAGGGTGCCATAGGGCTCTGGTCTAAAGTAGAGCACTATATAGGGAATTGGGTGCCATAGGGCTCTGGTCTAAAGTAGTGCACTACATAGGGAATAGGGTGCCATAGGGCTCTGGTCTAAAGTAGAGCACTATATAGGGTAGAGGGCTCTGGTCTAAAGTAGTGCACTATATAGGGAATAGGGTACCATAGGGCTCTGGTCTAAAGTATTGCACTACATAGGGAATAGGGCTCTGGTCTAAAGTAGTGCACTACATAGGGAATAGGGCTCTGGTCTAAAGTAGTGCACTATATAGGGAATCCATTTGGGACCTCTGCAGTCAGCTGAAGTTCCATCCTGACCAGATATCGTCATGGTCACCATCCATCTGACAAACCTTCTGACATGGCACACAGAACCCCAGGCTTCATAGCATTTAATTAAATTAGTTTAATATTGAAAAATGTTCAGCCTATTTAAACGTTTGTTGTGGTTTCAATTATAAACATGAGATTAAATGAGATCCCTCCCTCCCTCCCTCCCTCCCTCCCTCCCTCCCTCCCTTTCTTTTTCTCCTCCCTCTCTCTCTCAATCATTTTCTCCTCTCCCCTATCTCCCTGTGTCTCTTCCTCTTTCTCCTACTCCACCCCTTCCCTCCCCCAGCATTTTAATCAGTGCTGTGTTCCCATGCCCCCCCCACCCCCTCCCCTCTTATCACTTCAGAGAACCTAGCACCCACCCAAGTCTGTGTGTGTGTGTGTGTGTGTGCATCAAACGCCAAGCGAGCTCAAATGAACTCACCCTCCCCACCGGTCTTTACTGCTGAGTCACGGCACAGTAGCACACGGACACAAACTGGCTCTGTGGAATTCAGTTTCCACAACACCTTCTAACTGCCTGTTCTCCAGGACACCTACACCACCCGGTGTCACAGGAAGGCCAAAAAGATCATCAAGGACAACAACCACCCGAGCCACTGCCTGTTCACCCCGCTATCATCCAAAAGGCGAGGTCAGAACAGGTGCATCAAAGCTGGGACCGAGAGACTGAAAAACAGCTTCTATCTCAAGGCCATCAGACTGTTAAACAGCTTCTATCTCAAGGCCATCAGACTGTTAAACAGCTTCTATCTCAAGGCCATTAGACTGTTAAACAGCTTCTATCTCAAGGCCATCAGACTGTTAAACAGCTTCTATCTCAAGGCCATCAGACTGCTAAACAGCTTCTATCTCAAGGCCATCAGACTGTTAAACAGCTTCTATCTCAAGGCCATCAGACTGTTAAACAGCTTCTATCTCAAGGTCATCAGACTGTTGAACAGCTTCTATCTCAAGGTCATCAGACTGTTAAACAGCTTCTATCTCAAGGTCATCAGACTGTTGAACAGCTTCTATCTCAAGGTCATCAGACTGATAAACAGCTTCTATCTCAAGGTCATCAGACTGATAAACAGCTTCTATCTCAAGGTCATCAGACTGTTAAACAGCTTCTATCTCAAGGCCATCAGACTGTTAAACAGCTTCTATCTCAAGGCCATCAGACTGTTAAACAGCTTCTATCTCAAGGCCATCAGACTGTTAAACAGCTTCTATCTCAAGGCCATCAGACTGTTAAACAGCTTCTATCTCAAGGCCATCAGACTGTTAAACAGCTTCTATCTCAAGGCCATCGGACTGATAAACAGCTTCTATCTCAAGGGCATCAGACTGTTAAACAGCTGTCACTAGCACATGAAAGGCTGCTGTCTATAGGCATAGACTTGGAATCATTGGCCACTTTATTAAGGAACGGAACACTAGTCACTTTATAATGTATACCAATCTATCATTCCTCATCTCATGTGTACAGTATATACTGTATTCTATACTATACTATTCTATAGTATCTTAGTCACTTAATAATGTCTACAAAGCTATCATTACTCATCTCATATGTACAGTATATACTGTATTCTATACTATACTATTCTATAGTATCTTAGTCACTTAATAATGTCTACAAAGCTATCATTACTCATCTCATATGTACAGTATATACTGTATTCTATACTATACTATTCTATAGTATCTTAGTCACTTAATAATGTCTACAAAGCTATCATTACTCATCTCATGTGTACAGTATATACTGTATTCTATACTATACTATTCTACTGTATCTTAGTCTATGTATTACTCATCTCATATGTATATACTGTATTCTATACTATACTATTCTACTGTATCTTAGTCTATGCATTACTCATCTCATATGTATATACTGTATTCTATACTATACTATTCTACTGTATCTTAGTCTATGCATTACTCATCTCATATGTAAATACTGTATTCTATACTATTCTACTGTATCTTAGTCCGTTCCGCTCTGACATCGCTCGTCCATATGTATATAGTCTAAATTCATTCCTACTTTAGATTTGTGTGTATTGGGTAAATGCTGTGTAATTAGCTAGATATTACTTGTTAGATATTACTGCACTGTCGGAGCTAGAAGCACAAGCATTTCGCTACACCCGCAATGACATCTGCTATTAACAGTTAAGTGACCAATACAATTTGAATTGATTTACAGTGCTACAACCCAACTGAGGACACACAATGGCACCTGTGAGCTATCTTGACGATCTGTTCATTAGGGGTTCACGCAGCGAATCTGGAAACTGAGGACACACAATGGCACCTGTGAGCTATCTTGACGATCTGTTCATGAGGGGTTCACGCAGCGAATCTGGAAACTGAGGACACACAATGGCACCTGTGAGCTATCTTGGCGATCTGTTCATTAGGGGTTCAAGCAGCGAAGCTGGGTGAAACCGTAGTGCTGTGGTCACATGTAGTGTACTATATAGGGAGCCATTTGTGTCTGTGAGTTGGGTGACTCCAAGGTAAATGTTGTTGTAAAAACACACTTTTCCAAGGACTTTGAGAAACCAAAAGGGAGTAATCATTAGTAAGATAAACATTGGTTCTGGTAAAAACACACTTTTCCAAGGACATTTTAGAAACCAAAAGTGACTAATCATTAGTAAGATAAACATTGGTTCTGGTAAAAACACACTTTTCCAAGGACATTTTAGAAACCAAAAGTGACTAATCATTAGATAGATAAAAGTGGATTTCTAGTTAAACTTTTCCTGCCCTGATGAGTCTGTTGCCTGACTCAATTCTAATGAGGATAATAACAGAGGTATGTGTGTGAGTAGAGAGAGGAGAGAACAGAGAGGAGAGGAAGGAGGAGAGGATGGAGGAGAGGAAGGAGGAGAGGACGGAGGAGAGGAGAGGAAGGATGAGAGGATGGAGGAGAGGAGAGGACGGAGGAGAGGACGGAGGAGAGGAGAGGATGGAGGAGAGGAAGGAGGAGAGGACGGAGGAGAGGAGAGGACGGAAGAGAGGAGACGATGGAGAGGAGAGGACGGAGGAGAGGAAAAGACAGAGAGGAGAGGAAGGAGGGGAGGACGGAGAGGAGAGGATGGAGGAGAGGACAGAGAGGAGAGGAAGGAGGAGAGGACAGAGAGGAGAGGACAGAGAGGAGAGGAAGGAGGAGAGGATAGAGAGGAGAGGATGGAGGAGAGGCGAGGAAGGAGGAGAGGACGGAGGAGAGGAGAGGAAGGAGGAGAGGAGAGGATGGAGGAGAGGAGACGATGGAGAGGAGAGAACAGAGGAGAGGAGAGGACAGAGAGGAGAGGAAGAGGGAGAGGACAGAGAGGAGAGGATGGAGGAGAGGACAGAGGAGAGGATGGAGGAGAGGACAGCGAGGACAGAGAGGAGAGGAGAGGACAGAGAGGAGAGGATGGAGAGGAGAGGACAGAGAGGAGAGGATGGAGAGGAGAGGATGGAGGAGAGGAGAGGAAGTAGGAGAGGACCGAGAGGAGAGGATGGAGGAGAGGATGAGGGAGAAGAGAAGACAGAGAGGAGAGGACGGAGAGGAGAGGACGGAGGAGAGGACCGAGAGGAGAAGACTGAGAGGAGAGGAAAAGAGACTGATGAATATGTAAGGTCAGCAAACAAAGTATGAACATACTCTCTCCTACTGAACCAGTGAGGGATGATGATGAAGAGGATGACAATAATGATGATGATGAATTTTCTTCCACACTGACCCACTAATATGGAGGAGATGAAAGGGGAGACAAATTCAAATTCTATAACGTCTGACAGTCCAATGAGGAGGGTTTTTAAATTAGATTCAATTCAGAGTGACTCACAGCTAAATCCTTGGAGTTGTTTGTAAGTCACATTGTAGAACAATTGTAGAATAATAGTGAAGACATCAAAACTATGAAATAACACATACGGATCATCTAGTAACCAGAAAAGTGTTTAAAAAAATCCAAATATATTTTATATTTGAGATTCCTCAAAGTAGCTACCCTTTGCATTGATGACAGCGTTGCACACACTTGGCATTCTCTCAACCAGCTTCATGAGGTAGTCACCTGCATTGCATTTCAATTAACAGGTGTGCCTTGTTAAAAGTGAATTTGTAGTATTTCTTAACCTTTTTAATTCAGTTGTGTTGTGACAAGGTAGGGGTGGTATACAGAAGATAACCCTATTTGGTAAAATACCAAGTGCATATTATAGCAAGAACAGCTCAAATAAACAAAGAGAAACGACAGTTTATCATTACTTTAAGACATGAAGGTCAGTCAATACGGAACATTTCAAGAACTTTGAAAGTTTCTTCAAGTGCAGTCGCAAAAACCATCAAGCGCTATGATGAAACTGGCTCTCATGAGGACCGCCACAGGAAAGGAAGACCCAGAGTTACCTCTGCTGCAGAGGATAAGTTCATTAGAGCTACCAGCCTCAGAAATTGCAGCCTAAATAAATGCTTCACATTTCAAGTAACAGACACATCTCAACATCAACTGTTCAGAGGAGACTGAGTGAATCAGGACTTCATGGTCAAATTGCTGCAAAGAAACCACTACTAAAGGACACCAATAAGAAGATACTTGTTTGGGCCAAAAAACACTAGCAATGGACATTAGACCTTAGACATTATTGTCCTTTGGACTGATTAGTCCAAATTTGAGAATTTTGGTTCCAACACCGTGTCTTTGTGAGACGCAGAGTAGGTGAACGGATGATCCCTGCATGTGTGGTTCCCACCGTGAAGCATGGAGGAGGAGGTGGTGTGGGGGTGCTTTGCTGATGACCTGCCCTCCAAAACCACCCGACCTCAATCCAATTGAGATGGTTTGGGATGAGTTGGACCACAGAGTGAAGGAAAATCTGTGATTAAATTTAGAATGCAAGGCACATTTAACCAGCATGGCTACCACAGTATTCTGCAGCTATACGCCATCCCATCTGGTTTGCGTTAGTCTACATGAGGTAATATCTTGGCTATATACACAATGTAATATATTAGCTATATACACAAGATAATATCTTGGCTATATACACAAGGTAATAACTTGGCTATATCCACAAGGTAATAACTTGTCTATATACACAAGGTAATAACTTGGCTATATACACAAGATAATATCTTGGCTATATACACAAGATAATATCTTGGCTATATACACAAGGTAATATCTTGGCTATATACACAAGAGAATATTTTGTCTATATACACAAGGTAATATCTTGGCTATATACACAAGGTAATATCTTGGCAATATACACAAGGTAATATCTTGGCTATATGCAATGTAATATCTCTGCTATACACACACACCATGATAGATCCTTAGTGACTTGAAGCTGTCGACCCGCTTCACTACAGCCCCGTTGATGTGGATGGGGGCGCGCTCAGACATCCGTGTCGTGCAGTCCATGCTCAGCTCTGTCTTGCTGACGTTGAAGGTTGTTTGCTGGAAGCATTTGGAGATTAATATGCTTGTGTTTCATTTATTTTATTTTTTTCCCCAATACAAATGAATGGTAAATTATATATTGTGTCATTTTTGACAACCCATCCAACTACCTCATCCCCATACTGTACATAGCCCATCTGTAAACAACCCATCCAACTACCTCATCCCCATACTGTACATAGCCCATCTGTAAACAGCCCATCCAACTACCTCATCCCCATACTGTACATGCCCCATCTGTAAACAACCCATCCAACTACCTCATCCCCATACTGTACATAGCCCATCTGTAAACAGCCCATCCAACTACCTCATCCCCATACTGTACATAGCCCATCTGTAAACAGCCCATCCAACTACCTCATCCCCATACTGTACATAGCCCATCTGTAAACAGCCCATCCAACTACCTCATCCCCATACTGTACATAGCCCATCTGTAAACAGCCCATCCAACTACCTCATCCCCATACTGTACATAGCCCATCTGTAAACAGCCCATCCAACTACCTCATCCCCATACTGTACATAGCCCATCTGTAAACAACCCATCCAATCTACCTCATCCCCATACTGTACATAGCCCATCTGTAAACAACCCATCCAATCTACCTCATCCCCATACTGTATTTATTTATTTATCTTGCTCCCTTGCACCCCAGTATCTCTACTTGCACATTCATCTTCTGCCGATCTACCATTCCAGTGTTTAATTGCTATATTGTAATTACTTCGTCACCATGGCCTATTTATTGCCTTAACTCCCTTATCTAACCTCATTTGCACACACTGTATATAGACTTTTTCTACTGTATTATTGACTGTATGTTTGTTTTGCTCCATCGTGTAACTCTGTGTTGTTGTATGTGTCTCACTGCTTTGCTTTATCTTGTCCAGGTCACAGTTGTAAATGAGAACTTGTTCTCAACTGGCCTACCTGGTTAAATAAAGGTAAATTAAAAATTGCATGGAATATGGGACCAAAATCCTACCGTTTGACTACTATATATCTATCATTTTCTTTAGGATAATAAATAAATAATAACTAAATAAATTAATAACTTTGACCCCTACCTTTGAGATAAAAAATATATATTATTTGTTTATCAAATTCACTTTCTCCGAGTAATTACATTACTATAAAATAATACAATTTATAATTTTATTGGAATATAGCTCAGTGTATCAAGGATTTATTTAATACAGTCATTACTGCTCATCTTTATCAAGGCTGTCAATTTGGGATTTGGGACTCTACTGTACATACTGCTCAGTGTTAGAATGTAGTGGACAAGACCATCACAGACACCCCCTAAATCAATCAATGCCTTAGTAGGCATGGCAACGACTCCCTTTGTCCACTCTTCGCAAACAGTGTTTCCATACAAGGGTCTGACGAACCATCAGCAAACCCCTTAAGAACCCCTGAAGATAAATCAATATTCACCAAAACCAAACATTATTAGATGGACTGAAGACAAAATGGATGAATACAAAAACTGAACATGGATAACTATAAAAACACTTTACAATCGAGAGGAAATACAGATGACACGCACATCAATGTACAATATTGAAATATTGGCCACAATATCAAATCTTAGGAAAATAATCAAATAACCAATTCAAATCTAAAAAGAATTGCGGTTTGACAAAGAATGAAGAATGTATCTCCTCCAGAAAAGTTCAAAGAAATTCAGCTATATAAACTATATATGGCCAAAAGTATATGGACAACCCTCCAGATTAGTGGATGTGGCTTTTTCAGCCACACCCGTTGCTGACAGGTGTATAGAATCGAACAAACAGCAATGCAATATCAGTAGACAAAACCATTTGCAGTAGAATGGTCCATTCTGAAGAGCTCAGTGACTTTTAATGTGGCACCGTCATAGGATGCCTACCTTTCCAACAAGTCAGTTACTCAAATTTCTGCCCCGGTCAACTGTAAGTGATGTTATTATGGCACACTATTCCCTATGTAGTGCACTACCAATAAGGCTCTGGTCTAAAGTAGTGCTCTACATATAGGGAATAGGGTGCAATTTGGGATGGAATCACAGATCCTTTAGACCAGAGCCCTATGGCACCCTATTCCCTATATAGTGCACTACTTTAGACCATTACCCTATGGCACCCTATTCCCTATATAGTGCACTACTTTAGACCAGAGCCCTATGGAACCCTATTCCCAATATAGTGCACTACTTTAGACCAGAGCCCTATGGCACCCTATTCCCTATATAGTACACTACTTTAGACCAGAGCCCTATGGCACCCTATTCCCTATATAGTACACTACTTTAGACCAGAGCCCTATGGAACCCTATTCCCTATATATAGTGCACTACTTTAGACCAGAGTCCTATGGCACCCTATTCCCTATATAGTACACTACTTTAGACCAGAGTCCTATGGCACCCTATTCCCTATATAGAGCACTACTTTAGACCAGGGACCTGTAGGGTGGCAGTTGGGACGCACCCCCAGTCAGTATCCGAAGGATCACAGCAGGAAATGTCAGGGGACTGGAGAAAGGGGAGAGCACCTGTAGGATGATTACAGAGCCTGTTATTCCAGCTGACATAATGTTACGGTCATACCCAAATCACCAGGAAAAAGACCATCCAAATTCCAGATCCAGACGGCAGGAAGCAGTCGCGCATGGCTCACCGAAGGGGAGAGGAAAGCTGGGAAAGCTCCGGAATGACTCATCGGAATCAGGTTCTGTTCCAATGAGGACAGAGGAGACACCGGTATAGAATGACTCATCAGAATCAGGTTCTGTTCCAATGAGGACAGAGGAGACACCGGTATAGAATGACTCATCAGAATCAGGTTCTGTTCCAATGAGGACAGAGGAGACACCGGTATAGAATGACTCATCAGAATCAGGTTCTGTTCCAATGAGGACTGAGGAAACACCGGGATAGAATGACTCATCAGAATCAGGTTCTGTTCCAATGAGGACTGAGGAAACACCGGGATAGAATGACTCATCAGAATAAGGTTCTGTTCCAATGAGGACTGAGGAGACACTGGTATAGAATGACTCATCAGAATCAGGTTCTGTTCCAATGAGGACAGAGGAGACACCGGTATAGAATGACTCATCAGAATCAGGTTCTGTTCCAATGAGGACAGAGGAGACACCGGTATAGAATGACTCATCAGAATCAGGTTCTGTTCCAATGAGGACTGAGGAGACACCGGTATAGAATGACTCATCAGAATCAGGTTCTGTTCCAATGAGGACAGAGGAAACACCGGGATAGAATGACTCATCAGAATCAGGTTCTGTTCCAATGAGGACAGAGGAGACACCGGTATAGAATGACTCATCAGAATCAGGTTCTGTTCCAATGAGGACTGAGGAGACACCGGTATAGAATGACTCATCAGAATCAGGTTCTGTTCCAATGAGGACTGAGGAGACACCGGTATAGAATGACTCATCAGAATCAGGTTCTGTTCCAATGAGGACTGAGGAGATACCGGTATAGAATGACTCATCAGAATCAGGTTCTGTTCCAATGAGGACTGAGGAGATACCGGTATAGAATGACGCTACAGTAGAATGATAAAACTAGGTTTCTTTATGGTGCCGATGCAGATGGCTGCTATACAGACATGGAGAGTGGTTAAATACCTGGCCTACTAAGCATTATTGACAATTTCAGAAAAAAAACATTGTGTGTTATTAACTAAATAATTTCAACTTCGATCACAATATTTCTCAATTTAAGGCCTTCTCATATACTGTCCGTAGGATTCAGACTTTTACATTATCACATCACACTGTGATGTTACTGGATTATTATCAACCTGGCCAGATTAATATCCTGATATCAACCTGGCCGGATTATTATCAACCTGGCCAGATTAATATCCTGATATCAACCTGGCCGGACTATTATCAACCTGGCCAGATTAATATCCTAATATCAACCTGGCCAGATTAATATCCTGATATCAACCTGGCCAGATTAATATCCTGATATCAACCTGGCCATATTAATATCCTGATATCAACCTGGCCATATTAATATCAACCTGGCCAGAATAATATCCTGATATCAACCTGGCCAGATTAATATCCTGATATCAACCTGGCCATATTAATATCCTGATATCAACCTGGCCATATTAATATCAACCTGGCCAGAATAATATCCTGATATCAACCTGGCCAGATTAATATGAACCTGGCCAGATTAATACCCTGATATCAACCTGGCCAGATGAAATGTCCTGATATCAACCTGGCCAGATGAAATATCCTGATATCAACCTGGCCAGTCTAATACCCTGATATCAACCTGGCCAGATGAAATGTCCTGATATGAACCTGGCCAGATGAATACCCTGATATCAACCTGGCCAGATTAAATAGCCTGATATCAACCTGGCCAGATTAAATATCCTGATATCAACCTGGCCAGATTAAATATCCTGATATCAACCTGGCCAGATTAAATATCCTGATATCAACCTGGCCAGATGAAATACCCTGATATCAACCTGGCCAGATTAAATATCCTGATATCAACCTGGCCAGATTAAATATCCTGATATCAACCTGGCCAGATTAAATATCCTGATATCAACCTGGCCAGATGAAATGTCCTGATATCAATCTGGCCAGATGAATATCCTGATTGATATCAACCTGGCCAGATTAAATATCCCGATATCAACCTGGCCAGATTAAATATCCTGATATCAACCTGGCCAGATGAATATCCTGATTGATATCAACCTGGCCAGATTAAATATCCTGATATCAACCTGGCCAGATTAAATATCCTGATATCAACCTGGCCAGATTAAATATCCTGATATCAACCTGGCCAGATTAAATATCCTGATATCAACCTGGCCAGATGAAATACCCTGATATCAACCTGGCCAGATTAAATATCCTGATATCAACCTGGCCAGATTAAATATCCTGATATCAACCTGGCCAGATTAAATATCCTGATATCAACCTGGCCAGATGAAATGTCCTGATATCAACCTGGCCAGATGAATATCCTGATTGATATCAACCTGGCCAGGTTGTTCCATTTGCTTCAGTTCCGTCTTCACCTCCTACCATTTGTTTACGAGGCTACATCAGTCAACGTAGGCTACGTCGACCGGGAGTATCAAGCGTGGTGTCTGAAGAACAACAATCTGTGTTTACGGTATGTGTAACATGACACAGCCCATTACTTGCATCACGTTTTCATTATAACATGTGTGAATACTATAGTTTAAATATTATAGATTATTGTTTTATCTTTTAAACGCATTGACGGTGCCATTGACGGCCGTGCTCCAAAAGGTCCGTCGGCTCTGGTCTAAAGTAGTGCACTATATAGGGAATAGGGTTCCATAGGGCTCTGGTCTAAAGTAGTGCACTATATAGGGAATAGGGTGCCATAGGACTCTGGTCTAAAGTAGTGTACTATATAGGGAATAGGGTGCCATAGGACCCTGGTCTAAAGGATCTGTGATTCCATCCCAAATTGCACCCTATTCCCTATATAGTGCACTACTTTAGACCAGAGCCCTATGGCACCCTATTCCCTATATAGTACACTACTTTAGACCAGAGCCCTATGGCACCCTATTCCCTATATAGTACACTACTTTAGACCAGAGCCCTATGGCACCCTATTCCCTCTATATATATATATAGTTGTTCAACAGACAGCCTGAACAGAGACAGTTGTCCAACAGACAGCCTGAACAGAGACAGTTGTCCAACAGACAGCCTGAACAGAGACAGTTGTTCAACAGACAGCCTGAACAGAGACAGTTGTCCAACAGACAGCCTGAACCGAGACAGTTGTTCAACAGACAGCCTGAACAGAGACAGTTGTCCAACAGACAGCCTGAACAGAGACAATTGTCCAACAGACAGTTGTTCAACAGACAGCCTGAACAGAGACAGTTGTCCAACAGACAGCCTGAACCGAGACAGTTGTTCAACAGACAGCCTGAACCGAGACAGTTGTCCAACAGACAGCCTGAACAGAGACAGTTGTCCAACAGACAGCCTGAACAGAGACAGTTGTCCAACAGACAGCCTGAACAGAGACAGTTGTCCAACAGACAGCCTGAACCGAGACAGTTGTCCAACAGACAGCCTGAACAGAGACAGTTGTCCAACAGACAGCCTGAACCGAGACAGTTGTCCAACAGACAGTTGTTCAACAGAGACAGTTGTCCAACAGACAGCCTGAACAGAGACAATTGTCCAACAGACAGTTGTTCAACAGACAGCCTGAACAGAGACAGTTGTTCAACAGACAGCCTGAACAGAGACAGTTGTCCAACAGACAGCCTGAACAGAGACAGTTGTCCAACAGACAGCCTGAACAGAGACAGTTGTCCAACAGACAGCCTGAACAGAGACAGTTGTTCAACAGACAGCCTGAACAGAGACAGTTGTTCAACAGACAGCCTGAACAGAGACAGTTGTCCAACAGACAGCCTGAACAGAGACAGTTGTTCAACAGACAGCCTGAACAGAGACAGTTGTTCAAGAGACAGCCTGAACAGAGACAGTTGTTCAACAGACAGCCTGAACAGAGACAGTTGTTCAACAGACAGCCTGAACAGAGACAGTTGTCCAACAGACAGCCTGAACAGAGACAGTTGTTCAACAGACAGCCTGAACAGACAGTTGTCCAACAGACAGTTGTCCAACAGACAGTTGTTCAACAGACAGCCTGAACAGAGACAGTTGTTCAACAGACAGCCTGAACAGAGACAGTTGTCCAACAGACAGTTGTCCAACAGACAGCCTGAACAGAGACAGTTGTCCAACAGACAGCCTGAACCGAGACAGTTGTCCAACAGACAGCCTGAACAGAGACAGTTGTCCAACAGACAGCCTGAACAGAGACAGTTGTCCAACAGACAGCCTGAACAGAGACAGTTGTTCAACAGACAGCCTGAACAGAGACAGTTGTCCAACAGACAGCCTGAACAGAGACAGGTGTCCAACAGACAGTTGTCCAACAGACAGCCTGAACAGAGACAGTTGTTCAACAGACAGCCTGAACCGAGACAGTTGTCCAACAGACAGCCTGAACCGAGACAGTTGTCCAACAGACAGCCTGAACAGAGACAGTTGTCCAACAGACAGCCTGAACAGAGACAGTTGTCCAACAGACAGCCTGAACCGAGACAGTTGTCCAACAGACAGCCTGAACAGAGACAGTTGTCCAACAGACAGCCTGAACAGAGACAGTTGTCCAACAGACAGCCTGAACAGAGACAGTTGTTCAACAGACAGCCTGAACAGAGACAGTTGTCCAACAGACAGCCTGAACAGAGACAGGTGTCCAACAGACAGTTGTCCAACAGACAGCCTGAACAGAGACAGTTGTTCAACAGACAGCCTGAACAGAGACAGTTGTCCAACAGACAGCCTGAACCGAGACAGTTGTCCAACAGACAGCCTGAACAGAGACAGTTGTCCAACAGACAGTTGTCCAACAGACAGCCTGAACAGAGACAGTTGTCCAACAGACAGCCTGAACCGAGACAGTTGTCCAGCAGACAGCCTGAACAGAGACAGTTGTCCAACAGACAGCCTGAACAGAGACAGTTGTCCAACAGACAGCCTGAACAGAGACAGTTGTTCAACAGACAGCCTGAACAGAGACAGTTGTCCAACAGACAGCCTGAACAGAGACAGGTGTCCAACAGACAGTTGTCCAACAGACAGCCTGAACAGAGACAGTTGTTCAACAGACAGCCTGAAATGAGACAGTTGTCCAACAGACAGCCTGAACCGAGACAGTTGTCCAACAGACAGCCTGAACAGAGACAGGTGTCCAACAGACAGCCTGAACAGAGACAGTTGTTCAACAGACAGCCTGAACAGAGACAGTTGTCCAACAGACAGCCTGAACAGAGACAGTTGTCCAACAGACAGTTGTCCAACAGACAGTTGTCCAACAGACAGTTGTCCAACAGACAGCCTGAACAGAGACAGTTGTTCAACAGACAGCCTGAACAGAGACAGTTGTTCAACAGACAGCCTGAACAGAGACAGTTGTTCAACAGACAGCCTGAACAGAGACAGTTGTCCAACAGACAGTTGTCCAACAGACAGCCTGAACAGAGACAGTTGTCCAACAGACAGCCTGAACAGAGACAGTTGTCCAACAGACAGTTGTCCAACAGACAGCCTGAACAGAGACAGTTGTCCAACAGACAGTTGTTCAACAGACAGCCTGAACAGAGACAGTTGTCCAACAGACAGTTGTCCAACAGACAGCCTGAACAGAGACAGTTGTCCAACAGACAGTTGTTCAACAGACAGCCTGAACAGAGACAGTTGTCCAACAGACAGCCTGAACAGAGACAGTTGTCCAACAGACAGCCTGAACAGAGACAGTTGTCCAACAGACAGCCTGAACAGAGACAGTTGTCCAACAGACAGCCTGAACAGAGACAGTTGTCCAACAGACAGCCTGAACAGAGACAGTTGTTCAACAGACAGCCTGAACAGAGACAGTTGTCCAACAGACAGTTGTTCAACAGACAGTTGTTCAACAGACAGCCTGAACAGAGACAGTTGTCCAACAGACAGCCTGAACAGAGACAGTTGTCCAACAGACAGTTGTTCAACAGACAGTTGTTCAACAGACAGCCTGAACAGAGACAGTTGTCCAACAGACAGCCTGAACAGAGACAGTTGTCCAACAGACAGCCTGAACAGAGACAGGTGTCCAACAGACAGTTGTCCAACAGACAGCCTGAACAGAGACAGTTGTTCAACAGACAGCCTGAACAGAGACAGTTGTCCAACAGACAGCCTGAACAGAGACAGGTGTCCAACAGACAGCCTGAACAGAGACAGGTGTCCAACAGACAGTTGTCCAACAGACAGCCTGAACAGAGACAGTTGTCCAACAGACAGCCTGAACAGAGACAGTTGTCCAACAGACAGTTGTCCAACAGACAGCCTGAACAGAGACAGTTGTCCAACAGACAGTTGTTCAACAGACAGCCTGAACAGAGACAGTTGTCCAACAGACAGTTGTCCAACAGACAGCCTGAACAGAGACAGTTGTCCAACAGACAGTTGTTCAACAGACAGCCTGAACAGAGACAGTTGTCCAACAGACAGCCTGAACAGAGACAGTTGTCCAACAGACAGCCTGAACAGAGACAGTTGTCCAACAGACAGCCTGAACAGAGACAGTTGTCCAACAGACAGCCTGAACAGAGACAGTTGTCCAACAGACAGCCTGAACAGAGACAGTTGTTCAACAGACAGCCTGAACAGAGACAGTTGTCCAACAGACAGTTGTTCAACAGACAGTTGTTCAACAGACAGCCTGAACAGAGACAGTTGTCCAACAGACAGCCTGAACAGAGACAGTTGTTCAACAGACAGCCTGAACAGAGACAGTTGTCCAACAGACAGCCTGAACAGAGACAGTTGTCCAACAGACAGTTGTCCAACAGACAGCCTGAACAGAGACAGTTGTCCAACAGACAGCCTGAACAGAGACAGTTGTCCAACAGACAGCCTCGATACGCTTTGGGAAAGAAATTGAACAATACACTCGAAGTGATCACAGTTGACCCGTTGATTAAAAGGATGACATAGCAGATGAGAAATCAGGCCCAGGCCCAGGTACATTAACCATAAACAAGATGAATTACGACCACCGTGAATCAGCGGCTTCACTTAATTAGCATTTCCCCCATCAGGGTCCCTTTCTGTATTAATCAATACGGTTCTCTACGGCGATGATAAACATGATGGATCATGGGTATGACTGCCCTCTTAATGATACCGTGTTCCATCAACACGGCTCTTATCCATCAAATTACATCATGACAGGAGGACTTCTGGACCATCACCTCCCCCCTGTCTGTATCAAAGTGACCTGTGATGGATCTGACCGTCACGATGGGGCATCGTCTCTCAGAGGAAGTAAGTGATTATGATTCAGTGGGCCGCTTTCTCTCATCATCCCCCTTCTCCTCTCTCTCTTTCTAATCATCCCCCTTTCTTTCTCTCATCATCCTCCTCTCCCTCTCTCTAATCATCCCCCCTACTCCTCTCTCTCTAATCATCCCCCTCTCCTTCTCTCTCTCTCTAATCATCCCCCTCTCCTTCTCTCTCTCTCTAATCATCCCCCTCTCCTTCTCTCCTTGTATCATCATCCCCCTCTCCTTCTCTCTCTCTAATCATTACCCCTCTCCTTCTCTCCTTGTCTCATCATCCCCCTCTCCTTCTCTCCTTGTATCATCATCCCCCTCTCCTTCTCTCTCTCTAATCATCCCCCTCTCCTTGTATCATCATCCCCTTCTCCTTCTCTCTCTCTAATCATTACCCCTCTCCTTCTCTCCTTGTCTCATCATCCCACTCTCCTTCTCTCCTTGTCTCATCATCCCACTCTCCTTCTCTCTAATCATCCCCCTCTCCTTCTCTCTCTATAATCATCCTCCTCTCCTTCTCTCTCTAATCATACCCCTCTCCTTCTCTCATCATCCCCCTCTCCTTCTCTCTAATCATCCCCCTCTCCTCTCTCTCTCTCATCATCCCCCTCTCCTCCTCTCTCTCTAATCATCCCCCTCTCCTCTCTCTCTAATCATCCCCCTCTCCTTCTCTCTCTATAATCATCCTCCTCTCCTTCTCTCTCTAATCATACCCCTCTCCTTCTCTCATCATCCCCCTCTCCTTCTCTCTAATCATCCCCCTCTCCTCTCTCTCTCTCTCTCTCTCATCATCCCCCTCTCCTCCTCTCTCTCTCATCATCCCCCTCTCCTCCTCTCTCTCTAATCATCCCCCTCTCCTTCTCTCTAATCATCCCCCTCTCCTCTCTCTCTCTCTCATCATCCCCCTCTCCTCCTCTCTCTCTCATCATCCCCCTCTCCTCCTCTCTCTCTAATCATCCCCCTCTCCTCTCTCTCTAATCATCCCCCTCTCCTCTCTCTCTAATCATCCCCCTCTCCTCTCTCTCTAATCATCCCCCTCTCCTCTCTCTCATCATCCCCCCTCTCCTTCTCTCCTTGTCTCATCATACCCATCTACCTGCAATATAAAACACAGTGACCTTCATGTCTTATAGAATATCTACTATTCTATATAACTTCTGTATTTCTGACATGGCTTGGCTTCCCCTCTCCCTCCCGTCCCCTTACTCTACACCCTCGCTTTGTCTCTTTCTCTCTCTCCCCCCCCTTCTCTGTCGCACCCCCCTCCCCTTCCATGTCGCACCCCCCCTCTCTCCCTTCAGTGGGTCTCTGCACCAAAATGATGTAACGAAAAAGAAAAAAAAGAAAAAAATAGGAGAGGAGAATTTTGCTACGGGCTCCGTAGAGTCTGAAGCTGCTCATAACCAAAGACTGAATGCATCTTTCTTTTACTTCACACAATCACCTGGTGTTGCTTCTTCATCAAAGTATGGGAGATAGAAGTTAAGACATCCAAGAAATGCATGATTTATTTACTCACAATAAAATATTATATATATATATTCACAGATTACCGATTATACAGATCACCAGTACAGTAAAACAACTATGGAGAAAGGGAAAGGAAATTTGTTGATAAATAGCATTGATATGAACTCATATAAAGTACAATATATATAGTCTTCTGATATATATATCTGTTCATGTCGTCAGTTACTTTGTGGTTGCAATCGACCACGTCGTATAAAGCTGTATTCCCGTGTGGACCAATGCTTTACTACAGTCAGAAGACTTCCACTGTAGGCTACCACACGTACCACTATTCAGAACTGGCTACAAAATGGGTGCTCAAGCCGTGTCCTTCTTACACAAGCACATCTAGGGATGGTTTTAGAAATTAGGCAGCACTGCCACCTAGTGGTGACATTAAAGGAAAACAGCCATCTGTTGGGGCGGTATGCGGATTGGAGTGGGGGTCCCGGGTGCCACCTAGTGGTGACATTAAAGGAAAACAGCCATCTGTTGGGGCGGTATGCGGATTGGAGTGGGGGTCCCGGGTGCCACCTAGTGGTGACATTAAAGGAAAACAGCCATCTGTTGGGGCGGTATGTGGATTGGAGTGGGGGTCCCGGGTGTCTGGGATGATGGTGTTGATGTGAGGCCATGACCGGCCTTTCAAAGCATTTCATCGCTACAGATGAGAGTGCTACAGATGTGAGTGCTACAGATGTGTACGGATGTGAGTGCTACGGATGTGAGTGCTACGGATGTGAGTGCTACAGATGTGAGTGCTACAGATGTGAGTGCTACAGATGTGAGTGCTACGGATGTGAGTGCTACGGATGTGAGTGCTACAGATGAGAGTGCTACAGATGTGAGTGCTACGGATGTGAGTGCTACGGATGTGAGTGCTACAGATGTGAGTGCTACAGATGTGAGTGCTACGGATGTGAGTGCTACGGATGTGAGTGCTACAGATGTGAGTGCTACAGATGAGAGTGCTACAGATGAGAGTGCTACAGATGTGAGTGCTACAGATGTGAGTGCTATAGATGTGAGTGCTACAGATGTGAGTGCTACAGATGTGAGTGCTACGGATGTAGGGGGGGGGATTGGGCTGTGTGCATAGGGATTTTTCTTCTGTTGGAAGGTGAACCTTTGCCCCAGTCTGGTCCTGAGCGCTCTGGAGCAGGTTTTCATCAAGGATCTCTGTATTTTCCTCTGTTCATCTTTGCCTCGATCCTGACTAGTCTCCCAGTCCCTGCTGCTGAAAAACATCCCCACAGCATGATGCTGCCACCACCATGCTTCACCGTAGGGATGGTGCCAGGTTTCCTCCAGACGAGCCGCTTGGCATTCAGGCCAAAGAGTTCAATCCTGGTTTCATCAGACCACAGAATCTTGTTTCTCATGGTCTGAGAGTCCTTTAGGCACCTTTTGGCAAAACTCCAAGAGGGCTGTCATGTGCCTTTTACTGATTAGTGGCTTCCGTCTGGCCACTCTAATATAAAGGCCTGATTGGTGGAGTGCTACAAAGATGGTTGTCCTTCTGGAAGGTTCTCCAAACTCCACAGAGGAACTCTGGAGCTCTGTCAGAGTGACCATCGGGTTCTTGGTCACCTCCCTCCACCTCCCTTCTACCTCCCTTCTACCCCGGAGAGAAGGGCGGCCAGCTCTAGGAAGACTCTTGGTGGTTCCAAACATATTCCATTTAAGAATGGTGGAGGCCACCAGGCTGTGTCACAGCCGGCCGTGACCGGGAGACCCATGAGGCAGTGCACAATTGGCCCAGTGTCATCCGGGTTAGGGGAGGAGTCACAAAATTAAAAAACATTTTTTGGGGGGTTAAGAGCTTGTCTCCTATTTACCAAAAAGAGGTTCTGGACATCAGAACAGCGATTCCTAACCCCGATTTGGATGAAGATCTCTACGTCAACGAATCGTATGCGCAGGACTGCTCACCCCGAACCAGGCCCCAATTCCAGAGACCTAAAAGAAAAGGTGACGAAATTGACTTTGTCGAGTACATAAACCGCTTCTACCATCCATTCTATTTGGGAACGTGTCAATCACTGGAGAATAAACTGGACGAGCTCCATTCAAGACTATCCTATCGACGGGACCTGAAGAACTGTGATATCCTGTTTCACGGAGTCTTTCCTGACAAAGGACGTGGATTATATACAGTACATACGGCTGGTTTCTCTATGGCAGGACGGAACGACAGCGTCGGGTATTCTCAAGGAAGGAGTTGTGTCACTGTTAACAACAGCTAATCTCTAATATTAAGGAAGTCTGGAGGTTCTGCTCGCCTGAGATAGAATACCTCATGATATGCTGTAGACCACACTATTTACCAAAGGAGTGTTTTTCTAGATTTCTTGTAGCTGTCTATTTCTAATCACAAACCGATGCTAATACTAAGACCTCACTCAGCAATCTGTATAGGGCACTAAGACCTCACTCAGCAATCTGTATAGGGCACTAAGACCTCACTCAGCCAGCTGCATAGGGCACTAAGACCTCACTCAGCCAGCTGTATAGGGCACTAAGACCTCACTCAGCCAGCTGTATAGGGCACTAAGACCTCACTCAGCCAGCTGTATAGGGCACTAAGACCTCACTCAGCCAGCTGCATAGGGCACTAAGACCTCACTCAGCCAGCTGTATAGGGCACTAAGACCTCACTCAGCCAGCTGTATAGGGCACTAAGACCTCACTCAGCCAGCTGTATAGGGCACTAAGACCTCACTCAGCCAGCTGTATAGGGCACTAAGACCTCACTCAGCCAGCTGTATAGGGCACTAAGACCTCACTCAGCCAGCTGTATAGGGCACTAAGACCTCACTCAGCCAGCTGTATAGGGCACTAAGACCTCACTCAGCCAGCTGTATAGGGCACTAAGACCTCACTCAGCCAGCTGTATAGGGCACTAAGACCTCACTCAGCCAGCTGTATAGGGCACTAAGACCTCACTCAGCCAGCTGTATAGGGCACTAAGACCTCACTCAGCCAGCTGTATAGGGCACTAAGACCTCACTCAGCCAGCTGTATAGGGCACTAAGACCTCACTCAGCCAGCTGTATAGGGCACTATGGCCTCCCTTCTCTCCGTATTTTCATTTTTGTAAAAAAAACGTTCCCGTAGTAAACGGGATATTTTGTCAGGACAAGATGCTAGAATATGCATATAATTGACAGCTTAGGATAGAAAACACTCTAAAGTTTCCAAAACTGTAAAAATATTATCTGTGAGTATAACAGAACTGATGTTGCAGGCGAAAGCCTGAGAAAAATCCAATCCGGAAGTGCCTCATGGTTTGAAAGCTCTGCGTTCCAATGCGTCCCTATTGAGCAGTGAATGGGCTATCAACCAGATTACTCTTTCTCCGTATTCCCGAAAGTGTCTACAGCATTGTGACGTAGTTTTACGCATTTATGTTGCAGAATACCCGTAAGCGGCTACATTGCGCAACTGGTCACCTGATGGCTCCCAGAGTGATTCTCCCGTAAAATACAGAGGTAGCCATTATTCCAATCGGTCCTACTGAAAAACTAATTGTCTGGGTGGATATATTATCGAATAGATATTTGAAAAACACCTTGAGGATTGATTATAAACAACGTTTGCCATGTTTCTGTCGATATTATGGAGCTAATTTGGAATATTTTTCGCCGTTTTCATGACTGCGATTTCTCAGCCAAACGTGAAGAACAAACAGAGCTATTTTGCCTACAGCTCATCAAAGGTAAACAATTTAATTTGATTGCTTTTCTGATTTCCGTGACCAAGTTACCTGCTGCTAGCTGGACAAAATGCTATGCTAGGCTATCAATAAACTTACACAAATGCTTGTCTAGCTTTGGCTGTAAAGCATATTTTGAAAATATGAGATGACAGGGTGATTAACAAAAGGCTAAGCTGTGTCTCAATATATTTCACTTGTGATTTTCATGAATAGGAATATTTTCTAGGAATATTTACGTCCGTTGCGTTATGCTAATTAGTGTCAGTCGATGATTACACTCCCTCATGCGGGATGGGGAGTCACTAGAGGTTTTAGTTAGTTAGTTAGTTAGTCAAAACAACTTCCAATTATTTCCAAGAAGTCATAAATAAAACTTCAACTTCCTTGCCAGATTCTGTTTGAGTTGTAGACTCATCTTTAGGTTCATCTTTAGAGTTCTGTACTCCAGCGGTTCTTATTATGATCTTCTATTCAACAAGAGTTTCCCCCTCGTATAACATTCCTTCCATGCTTCCTCCACAGCATGACTGACAGAGAGTGGAGTGAAAAGAGAACAACAGAACAGAACGAGAGGAGAGTGGAGTGAGAACAGAACGAGAGGAGAGTGGAGTGAGAAGAGAACAGAACAGAAAGAGAGGAGAGTGGAGTGAGAAGAGAACAGAACAGAAAGAGAGGAGAGTGGAGTGAGAAGAGAACAGAAAGAGAGGAGAGTGGAGTGAGAAGAGAACAAGAGAACGGAAAAAGAGGAGAGTGGAGTGAGAAGAGAACAGAACAGAAAGAGAGGAGAGTGGAGTGAGAAGAGAACAGAACAGAAAGAGAGGAGAGTGGAGTGAGAAGAGAACAGAACAGAAAGAGAGGAGAGTGGAGTGAGAAGAGAACAAGAGAACAGAAAGAGAGGAGAGTGGAGTGAGAAGAGAACAAGAGAACAGAAAGAGAGGAGAGTGGAGTGAGAAGAGAACAGAACAGAAAGAGAGGAGAGTGGAGTGAGAAGAGAACAAGAGAACAGAAAGAGAGGAGAGTGGAGTGAGAAGAGAACAGAACAGAAAGAGAGGAGAGTGGAGTGAGAAGAGAACAGAACAGAAAGAGAGGAGAGGAGTGAGAAGAGAACAGAACAGAAAGAGAGGAGAGTGGAGTGAGAAGAGAACAAGAGAACGGAAAAAGAGGAGAGTGGAGTGAGAAGAGAACAGAACAGAAAGAGAGGAGAGTGGAGTGAGAAGAGAACAGAACAGAAAGAGAGGAGAGTGGAGTGAGAAGAGAACAGAACAGAAAGAGAGGAGAGTGGAGTGAGAAGAGAACAAGAGAACAGAAAGAGAGGAGAGTGGAGTGAGAAGAGAACAAGAGAACAGAAAGAGAGGAGAGTGGAGTGAAAAGAGAACAGAACAGAAAGAGAGGAGAGTGGAGTGAGAAGAGAACAAGAGAACAGAAAGAGAGGAGAGTGGAGTGAGAAGAGAACAGAACAGAACAGAGAGGAGAGTGGAGTGAGAAGAGAACAGAACAGAAAGAGAGGAGAGTGGAGTGAGAAGAGAACAGAACAGAAAGAGAGGAGAGTGGAGTGAGAAGAGAACAGAACAGAAAGAGAGGAGAGTGGAGTGAGAAGAGAACAAGAGAACAGAAAGAGAGGAGAGTGGAGTGAGAAGAGAACAGAACAGAAAGAGAGGAGAGTGGAGTGAGAAGAGAACAAGAGAACAGAAAGAGAGGAGAGTGGAGTGAGAAGAGAACAAGAGAACAGAAAGAGAGGAGAGTGGAGTGAGAAGAGAACAGAACAGAAAGAGAGGAGAGTGGAGTGAGAAGAGAACAAGAGAACAGAAAGAGAGGAGAGTGGAGTGAGAAGAGAACAGAACAGAAAGAGAGGAGAGTGGAGTGAGAAGAGAACAAGAGAACAGAAAGAGAGGAGAGTGGAGTGAGAAGAGAACAAGAGAACAGAAAGAGAGGAGAGTGGAGTGAGAAGAGAACAACAGAACAGAAAGAGAGAAAGACAGAAAAATAACCACCATTTTAATTCTGATTCTAACCACCATTATCCTTTTTTTTTATATGTTGATGTCATTATCTCACTTCGCTTCAGCAACTGTGGCCTTTGTCATTCACGCTAATAAAGCTTATCTGAAGGTGAATTAGTCTGAAAAACCCCTGGAGAGAGTTATCTAGCTGGAAGTGAGAAGGGAAGAGTAGCAGTGGCGTTTCCTCTGTGTCTTAATAAGGTAAAATGGCCTCTACCCTCTTCTGCATTCCAGCACTCGGGGATGGGAGGGGGGTCCGTTAATCCAGAACCTCTGGCACTTTTATGGAGGTTTTGAAATACCGGAGAAGACTCTGCTGAGGGAGAGCCGAGAGACAAGGGCCAAACTTACATCTGTTTAGAAAACACTCGCTTACGTCCTGACGTTAAGAATTGCCCGACCGACACATCTGGGTCACACACACCTGTTATATATATATATACACAGTACCAGTCAAAAGTTTGGACACAGCTACTCATTCAAGGGCTTTTATTTTTTTAAACTTTTTTCTACATTGTAGATTAATAGTGAACACTTCAAAACTGTAAAATAACACAGGGAAGCATGTAGGAACCCAAAAAGTGTTCAAACAAAATGTATTTTATACTCGAGATTCTTCCAAGAAGTCACCCTTTGCCCTTGATGACAGTTTTGTGTTATTTTATAGTTTTGATGTTTTCTGTAGAAAATGGTCAAAATGAAGAAATGAATAGGTGAGTCCAAACTATTGACTGGTACTGTATATATATATACACACACACACACACACACACACACTACTGTATATATACACTATTATATATACACACTACTATTATATATACACTATTATATATACACACTACTGTATATATACACTATTATATATACACACTACTATTATATATACACACACACACACACACTACTGTATATATACACACACACACACACACTACTGTATATATACACACACACACACTACTGTATATATACACACACACTACTTTATACACACACACTACTATTATATACACACACACACTACTATTATATACACACACACACACTACTATTATATACACACACACTACTATTATATACACACACACACACACTACTATTATATACACACACACACACTACTATTATATACACACACACACTACTATTATATATACACACACTACTATTATATATACACACACACTACTATTATATATACACACACACTACTATTATATACACACACACTACTATTATATACACACACACACTACTATTATATACACACACACTACTATTATATACACACACACTACTATTATATATACACACACACTACTATTATATACACACACTACTATTATATATACACACACACACTACTATTATATATACACACACACACTACTATTATATACACACACACTACTATTATATACACACACACACTACTATTATATACACACACACACTACTATTATATACACACTACTATTATATACACACACACACTACTATTATATACACACACACACTACTATTATATACACACACACTACACACACACACACTACTATTATATACACACACACACACTACTATTATATACACACACATTACACACACACTACTATTATATACACACACACACACTACTATTATATACACACACACTACTATTATATATACACACACTACTACACACACATATACACACACACACTACTATTATATACACACACACACACTACTATTATATACACACACACACTACTATTATATACACACACACACACACACACTACTATTATATACACACACACACTACTATTATATACACACACACACACTACTATTATATACACACACACTACTATTATATACACACACACACTACTATTATATACACACACACACACTATTATATACACACACACTACTATTATATATACACACTACTATTATATACACACACACACTACTATTATATACACACACACACACTACTATTATATACACACACACACTACTATTATATATACACACTACTATTATATACACACACACACACACTACTATTATATATACACACTACTATTATATACACACACACACACACACACTACTATTATACACACACTACATATATATATACACACTACTATTATATACACACACACACACACTACTATTATATACACACACTATTATATATACACACACTACTACTATATATATACACACACTACATTATATTATATACACACACACTACTATTATATACACACACACTACTATTATATATACTACACTACTATTATATACACACACACACTACTATTATATACACACACACTACTATTATATACACACACACTACTATTATATATACACACACTACTATTATATACACACACACACTACTATTATATACACACACTACTATTATATACACACACACTACTATTATATACACACACACTACTATTATATATACACACACACTACTATTATATATACACACACACTACTATTATATATACACACACACTACTATTATATACACACACTACTATTATATATACACACACACTACTATTATATACACACACACTACTATTATATATACACACTACTATTATATATACACACACACTACTATTATATATACACACACACTACTATTATATATACACACTACTATTATATATACACACACACTACTATTATATACACACACTACTATTATATATACACACACACTACTATTATATACACACACTACTATTATATATACACACACACTACTATTATATATACACACACTACTATTATATACACACACACTACTATTATATACACACACTACTATTATATACACACACTATTATATATACACACTACTATTATATACACACTACTATTATACACACACACACACTACTTTATATACACACTACTATATACACACACTACTATTATATATACACACACTATTATATATACACACTACTATTATATACACACACACTACTATTATATACACACACACTATATACACACACACTACTATTATATACACACACTACTATTATATATACACACTACTATTATATACACACACACTACTATTATATATACACACACTACTATTATATATACACACTACTATTATATATACACACTACTATTATATATACACACTACTATTATATATACACACTACTATTATATACACACACACTACTATTATATATACACACTACTATTATATACACACACTACTATTATATATACACACTACTATATATATACACACACACTACTATATATACACACACTATTATATATACACACTACTATTATATACACACTACTATTATATACACACACTACTATTATATATACACACTACTACTATTATATACACACTACTATTATATATACACACTACTATTATATACACACTACTATTATATATACACACTACTATTATATATACACACACACACTACTATTATATATACTACACACACTACTATTATATACACACACTACTATTATATATACACACTACTATTATATATACACACTACTATTATATATACACACTACTATTATATACACACACACTACTATTATATATACACACTACTATTATATATACACACTACTATTATATACACACACACTATTATATATACACACACACACTACTATATACACACACACTACTATTATATATACACACTACTATTATATACACACTACTATTATATACACACACTACTATTATATATACACACTACTATTATATACACACACACACTATTATATACACACACTACTATTATATATACACACTACTACATATATACACACTACTATTATATACACACACACTACTATTATATACACACACTACTATTATATACACACACTACTATTATATATACACACTACTATTATATACACACACTACTATTATATATACACACTACTATTATATATACACACTACTATTATATACACACACTACTATTATATATACACACACTATATATACACACACACTACTATTATATACACACACTACTATTATATATACACACTACTATTATATATACACACTACTATTATATATATACACACACTACTATTATATATACACACTACTATTATATATACACACACACTACTATTATATATACACACACTACTATTATATATACACACTACTATTATATATACACACTACTATTATATATACACACACTACTATTATATACACACACTACTATTATATATACACTACTATTATATATACACACTACTACACACTACTATTATATATACACACTACTATTATATATACACACTACTATATTATATATACACACTACTATTATATATACACTACTACTATATACACTACTACTATATATATATACACACACTACTACTATATACACTACTATTATATACACAACTACTATATATATACACACTACTACTATATATACACACTACTATATATACACACTACTATTATATACACACACTACTATTATATATACACACTACTATTATATATACACACTACTATTATATATACACACTACTATTATATATACACACTACTATTATATACACACACTACTATTATATATACACACTACTATTATATACACACTACTATATATACACACACACACTACTATTATATACACACTACTATTATATATACACTACTATTATATACACACACTACTATTATATACACACACTACTATTATATACACACACACTATTATATATACTACTATTATATACACACACTACTATTATATATACACACACACTACACACTACTACTATTATATATACACACACACACTACTATTATATATACACTACTATTATATATATCACACACTACTATTATATATACACACTACTATTATATACACACACTACTATTATATACACACACTACACACACTACTATTATATATACACACTACTATTATATATACACACTACTATATATACACACACACACTACTATTATATATACACTACTATTATATATACACACTACTATTATATATACACACTACTATTATATACACACACTACTATTATATAT
Source organism: Oncorhynchus keta (assembly GCF_023373465.1). Classification (NCBI taxonomy): domain Eukaryota; kingdom Metazoa; phylum Chordata; class Actinopteri; order Salmoniformes; family Salmonidae; genus Oncorhynchus; species Oncorhynchus keta. The sequence continues at coordinate 4,124,285 of NC_068424.1, read as the reverse complement.
ACACACTACTATTATATATACACACACTACTATTATATACACACACTACTATTATATATACACACACACACTACTATTATATATACACACTACTATTATATATACACACTACTATTATATATACACACTACTATTATATATACACACTACTATTATATACACACACTACTATTATATACACACACACACTACTATTATATATACACACACACTACTATTATATATACACACTACTATTATATATACACACTACTATTATATATACACACACACTACTATTATATACACACTACTACTATTATATACACACTACTATTATATATACACACACACTACTATTATATACACACACACTACTATTATATATACACACTACTATTATATATACACACTACACTACTATTATATACACACTACTATTATATATACACACTACTATTATATACACACACACTACTATTATATACACACACTACTATTATATATACACACTACTACTATTATATACACACACACACTACTATTATATACACACACTATATTATATATACACACTACTATTATATATACACACTACTATTATATATACACACTACTATTATATATACACACACATTATATATACACACTACTATTATATATACACACACACTACTATTATATATACACACACTACTATTATATATACACACACACTACTATTATATATACACACACACTACTATTATATACACACACTACTATTATATATACACACACACTACTATTATATACACACACTACTATTATATATACACACACACTACTATTATATATACACACTACTATTATATATACACACACACTACTATTATATATACACACTACTATTATATACACACACACTACTATTATATATACACACACTACTATTATATACACACACACTACTATTATATATACACACTACTATTATATATACACACTACTATTATACACACACACTACTATTATATATACACACTACTATTATATACACACACACACTACTATTATACACACACACACTACTATTATATACACACACACACTACTATTATATACACACACACTACTATTATATATACACACTACTACTATATATATACACACACACACTACTATATATACACACACTACTATTATATATACACACTACTATTATATATACACACTACTATTATATATACACACACTACTATTATATATACACACACTACACACTACTATTATATACACACACACACTACTATTATATATACACACACACACTACTATTATATACACACACACTACTATTATATACACACACACACTACTATTATATATACACACTACTATTATATATATACACACACTACTATTATATACACACACTACTATTATATACACACTACTATTATATATACACACTACTATTATATACACACACTACTATTATATACACACACTACTATTATATACACACACACACTACTATTATATACACACTACTATTATATATACACACTACTATTATATATACACACTACTATTATATACACACACTACTATTATATACACACACACTACTATTATATATACACACACACACTACTATTATATACACACTACTATTATATACACACACCTACTATTATATACACACACACTACTATTATATATACACACACACACTATTATATACACACTACTATTATATATACACACTACTATTATATATACTATTATATACACACACACTACTATTATATACACACACTATTATATATACACACACTACTATTATATATACACACACACTACTATTATATACACACACACTACTATTATATACACACACTACTATTATATATACACACTACTATTATATACACACTACTATTATATACACACACACTACTATTATATACACACACACTACTATTATATACACACACACACTACTATTATATATACACACTACTATTATATATACACACACACTACTATTATATACACACACACACACTACTATTATATACACACACTACTATTATATATACACACACTACTATTATATACACACACACACTACTATTATATACACACACACACTACTATTATATACACACACACTACTATTATATACACACACACTACTATTATATACACACACTACTATTATATACACACACACTACTATTATATACACACACACTACTATTATATACACACACACTACTATTATATACACACACTACTATTATATATACACACACACTACTATTATATACACACACTACTACTATTATACACACACACACTACTATTATATATACACACTACTATTATATATACACACACACACACACTATTATATACACACACTACTATTATATATACACACACACTACTATTATATACACACACACACTATTATTATATACACACACATTATATATATACACACTACTATTATATACACACTACTATTATATACACACTACTACACACACACACTATTATATATACACACACACTACACACACACACTACTATTATATACACACACACTACTATTATATATACACACACACTACTATTATATATACACACACACTACTATTATATACACACACACTACTATTATATACACACACACACTACTATTATATACACACACACACTACTATTATATACACACACTACTATTATATATACACACACACACTACTATTATATACACACACTACTATTATATACACACACTACTATTATATACACACACACTACTATTATATACACACACACACTACTATTATATACACACACACACTACTATTATATATACACACACTACTATTATATACACACACACTACTATTATATACACACACACACTACTATTATATACACACACACACTACTATTATATACACACACACACTACTATTATATACACACACACTACTATTATATACACACACACTACTATTATATACACACACACTACTATTATATACACACACACTACTATTATATACACACACACACTACTATTATATATACACACACACACTACTATTATATACACACACACACTACTATTATATATACACACACACTACTATTATATACACACACACACACTACTATTATATACACACTACTATTATATACACACTACTATTATATACACACTACTATTATATACACACTACTATTATATACACACTACTATTATATACACACTACTATTATATATACACTACTATTATATACACACTACTATTATATACACACACTACTATTATATACACACTACTATTATATACACACTACTATTATATACACACTACTATTATATACACACTACTATTATATACACACTACTATTATATACACACACTATTATATACACACTACTATTATATACACACACACACTACTATTATATACACACTACTATTATTATATACACACACACTACTATTATATACACACACACTACTATTATATATACACACTACTATTATATACACACTACTATTATATACACACTACACACTACTATTATATACACACTACTATTATACTACACTACTATTATATACACACACACTATTATATACACACTACTATTATATACACACTACTATTATATACACACACACTACTATTATATAGACACACTACTATTATATACACACTACTATTATATACACACACACACTACTATTATATACACACACACACTACTATTATATACACACACACTACTATTATATACACACACACACTACTATTATATACACACACACTACTATTATATACACACACACACTACTATTATATACACACACACACTACTATTATATACACACACACACTACTATTATACACACACACACACTACTGTTATACACACACACACACATTAAACATATACACACATACACTACTGTTATATACACACACACACTACTATTATATACACACACACACACACTACTATTATATACACACACACACTACTATTATATACACACACACACTACTATATATACACACACACTACTATTATATACACACACACACTACTATTATATACACACACACACACACACACTACTATTATATACACACACACACACACACACTACTATTATATACACACACACACACTACTATTATATACACACATACACACTACTATTATATACACACACACACACACACTACTGTATATACACACACACTACTGTATATATACACACACACACTACTATTATATATACACACACACACTACTATTATATACACACACACACACTACTATTATATACACACACACACTACATTATATACACACACACACACACTATTAGATCACACACACACACACACACATTATATACACACACTACACACACACTACTATTATATACACACACACTACTATTATATACACACACACACTACTATTATACACACACACACACACTATTATACACACACACACACACACACACACACTACTATTATATACACACACACACACTACTATTATATACACACACACACACACACTACTTTATACACACACACACACACACTACACATACACACACACACACACACACACACACACACACACACTACTATTATATACACACACACACACTATTATATACACACACACACACACACACACACTACTATTATATACACACACTCTACTATTATATACACACACACACTACTATTATATACACACACACACACTACTATTATATACACACACACTACTATTATATACACACACACACTACTATTATACACACACACACTATTATATACACACACACACACACACACACACACACTCACACAGCACACACACACACACACACACACACACACACACACACACACACACACACTACTTTTATACACACACACACACACACTACTATTATATACACACACACACTACTATTATATACACACACACACACACACACACTACTATTATACCTCCAGATCCACAGAGCTCACCCAGCCCTTGGCTCCAGATCCACAGAGCTCACCCAGCCCTTGGCTCCAGATCCACAGAGCTCACCCAGCCCTTGGCTCCAGATCCACAGAGCTCACCCAGCCCTTGGCTCCAGATCCACAGAGCTCACCCAGCCCTTGGCTCCAGATCCACAGAGCTCACCCAGCCCTTGGCTCCAGATCCACAGAGCTCACCCAGCCCTTGGCTCCAGATCCACAGAGCTCACCCAGCCCTTGGCTCCAGATGGGTCACCAGGGGGGTCAGGAGGGTCACCAGGAGGGTCAAGAGGAGGGTTACCAGGAGGGTCAGATGGGTCACCAGGAGGGACAAGGAGGGTCAACCAGGAGCATCAAGAGGGATCAGGAGGGTCACCAGGAGCATCAGGAGGGATCAGGAGGGTCACCAGGAGGGACCAGGATGGATCAGGAGGGTCACCAGGAGGGATCAGCCAATGAATGTGTAAGTCCCACCCAGTTGACCACATTAAAATGGTGGAAGCCCCATGACCTTGCCAATACAAATACTGCCTTTTGGCCACTAGAGGCCTCTATTCTTCTGTGTGGGAATGGAACATTATGTTGAACAACACGGGAGCTGATTGGCTGACACTGACAGGACAAAACGGGCAGTTTTCTGGGAAAACTAGCAGTATTTCAATCTTGTCAATGTATTAGTGTGGCAAAAGGGCATAATTTGGAGCACACTGGCATATCCCATTCCTGCAATGAGGTACATTTTCCTGACCCCTACCTACCGTTATGCTTGGAGCTCCACAGTGACTCCAACCCCCAGACCCCTACCTACCGTTATGCTTGGAGCTCCACAGTGACTCCAACCCCCAGACCCCTACCTACCGTTATGCTTGGAGCTCCACAGTGACTCCAACCCCCAGACCCCTACCTACCGTTATGCTTGGAGCTCCACAGTGACTCCAACCCCAGACCCCTACCTACCGTTATGCTTGGAGCTCCACAGTGACTCCAACCCCCAGTGCAGTTCAGAGTTAACAAGCATAATGGGTCGGCATCTTCTGGTCTTGTTTCCAGTCTCTTCAGACAGCCAGCTGCCAGGGTTTGATTTCCAAGACGACACAGGACCAGCTGAGCAGAGACCTTCGACACAATCAACGTAGCCATCAAGTTTAATGGAATGATTCATTTATAAAAATCGGTAGCCAAAATGCCTAGCTGAGTGATTATAATATTAAAGTGTGTTGTACTTATAAGGTAAGCATTTATTTTAAATGATAAATTAAATTAGTTGTGGCTAGTGATGGAGAAAGAAGAATGCAATGTTTCTGTTCTAAGTAAACATGGAAATGTCTAATTTGACCATTTGGATTTAGTCAGTCTCCACCCCAAAACGTACAAGGACTCGATGCACTCATGTTGTTGACTTGGGTTATTATGATCAGAAAGACATGTCCTTGGACATGTAGGGCTTAAGAAGCAGCTAAATATACAACTGGAGCCTGTCCTGGTCCAACCGACCATTTCACTAAATATAAATAATTCCCGAGGGGGTGTGGTACGTGGCCAATATACCACGGCTAAGGGCTGTTCTTAAGCACGACGCAACACGGAGTGCCTGGATACAGGAATTAGCCGTGGTATATTGGCCATATACCACAAACCCCCCAAGGTGCCTTATTGCTATTATAAACTGGTTACCAAGTACATAGAGGAGGTAAAAATGTTTTGTCATACCCGTGATATATACACAGCTGTCAGCCAATCAGCATTCAGGGCTCGAAACGCCCAGTTTACAATATACATCACATACACAATGCCACTACTAGTATAAGTAATATAATAAACTATTAACCTGTTCGAGACAAGGATGAATTAAAAGTTAAATCTCTGCTTTTTATTATAGATTATTGAAATGAACTCCTCTGACATGGAGCTTGTACGTCCCCAGACAGAGAAGAAAAACAATTATATTCTCAAAATATATTATAAATATAATACCCCACCCTTCATTAGTGCTGATCACTCACACAACAATATGTAGGCCAAGGAATCCAAAACCACGTTAAAAAGGACACATACAACCTAATAAAACCAGGAAAATAAAAGGAGAAAATGAGAGAGAAAATCCAAAACTATGGTTTTACATATCCACTAATTTGTAGATAGAGGCTTTTTGTCCCTGCACTAATACCATACCGCGACAGACACAATCAAACCCAAGCCCAGCAGCACAAACCTCTTCTACAGTGTCATAAAAAATAAAGAATGAATCATTGGTTAAATAGTCTTTATATAGTAATATGGTTCCTAGATACCAGTGTGTCATGGTCATATAACCAGTCACTTCAGAAGGTTGGTATTGTGAAGAAATAGCTCCTCTATAGACCCAAAGGAAACGACACCGAGGATCCAACACCAACCAGCATGGGAAGGATCCAACACCAACCAGCATGGGAAGGATCCAACACCAACCAGCATGGGAAGGATCCAACACCAACCAGCATGGGAAGGATCCAACACCAACCAGCATGGGAAGGATGAAACAACAACCAGCATGGGAAGGATGAAACACCAACCAGCATGGGAAGGATGAAACACCAACCAGCATGGGAAGGATGAAACACCAACCAGCATGGGAATGATCCAACACCAACCAGCATGGGAAGGATCCAACACCAACCAGCATGGGAAGGATGAAACACCAACCAGCATGGGAAGGATGAAACACCAACCAGCATGGGAAGGATGAAACACCAACCAGCATGGGAAGGATGAAACACCAACCAGCATGGGAAGGATGAAACACCAACCAGCATGGGAAGGATGAAACACCAACCAGCATGGGAAGGATGAAACACCAACCAGCATGGGAAGGATGCAACACCAACCAGCATGGGAAGGATCCAACACCAACCAGCATGGGAAGGATGAAACACCAACCAGCATGGGAAGGATGAAACACCAACCAGCATGGGAAGGATCCAACACCAACCAGCATGGGAAGGATCCAACACCAACCAGCATGGGAAGGATGAAACACCAACCAGCATGGGAAGGATCCAACACCAACCAGCATGGGAAGGATGAAACACCAACCAGCATGGGAAGGATGAAACACCAACCAGCATGGGAAGGATGAAACACCAACCAGCATGGGAAGGATCCAACACCAACCAGCATGGGAAGGATGAAACACCAACCAGCATGGGAAGGATCCAACACCAACCAGCATGGGAAGGATGAAACACCAACCAGCATGGGAAGGATCCAACACCAACCAGCATGGGAAGGATCCAACACCAACCAGCATGGGAAGGATGAAACACCAACCAGCATGGGAAGGATGAAACACCAACCAGCATGGGAAGGATGAAACACCAACCAGCATGGGAAGGATCCAACACCAACCAGCATGGGAAGGATCCAACACCAACCAGCATGGGAAGGATGAAACACCAACCAGCATGGGAAGGATGAAACACCAACCAGCATGGGAAGGATGAAACACCAACCAGCATGGGAAGGATCCAACACCAACCAGCATGGGAAGGATGAAACACCAACCAGCATGGGAAGGATGAAACACCAACCAGCATGGGAAGGATGAAACACCAACCAGCATGGGAAGGATGAAACACCAACCAGCATGGGAAGGATCCAACACCAACCAGCATGGGAAGGATCCAACACCAACCAGCATGGGAAGGATCCAACACCAACCAGCATGGGAAGGATGAAACACCAACCAGCATGGGAAGGATGAAACACCAACCAGCATGGGAAGGATGAAACACCAACCAGCATGGGAAGGATGAAACACCAACCAGCATGGGAAGGATGAAACACCAACCAGCATGGGAATGATCCAACACCAACCAGCATGGGAAGGATCCAACACCAACCAGCATGGGTAGGATGAAACACCAACCAGCATGGGAAGGATGAAACACCAACCAGCATGGGAAGGATGAAACACCAACCAGCATGGGAATGATCCAACACCAACCAGCATGGGAAGGATCCAACACCAACCAGCATGGGAAGGATGAAACACCAACCAGCATGGGAAGGATGAAACACCAACCAGCATGGGAAGGATGTAACACCAACCAGCATGGGAAGGATCCAACACCAACCAGCATGGGAAGGATGAAACACCAACCAGCATGGGAAGGATGAAACACCAACCAGCATGGGAAGGATGAAACACCAACCAGCATGGGAAGGATGAAACACCAACCAGCATGGGAAGGATGAAACACCAACCAGCATGGGAATGATCCAACACCAACCAGCATGGGAAGGATCCAACACCAACCAGCATGGGAAGGATGAAACACCAACCAGCATGGGAAGGATGAAACACCAACCAGCATGGGAATGATCCAACACCAACCAGCATGGGAAGGATCCAACACCAACCAGCATGGGAAGGATGAAACACCAACCAGCATGGGAAGGATGAAACACCAACCAGCATGGGAAGGATGAAACACCAACCAGCATGGGAAGGATCCAACACCAACCAGCATGGGAAGGATGAAACACCAACCAGCATGGGAAGGATGAAACACCAACCAGCATGGGAAGGATGAAACACCAACCAGCATGGGAAGGATGAAACACCAACCAGCATGGGAAGGATGAAACACCAACCAGCATGGGAAGGATGAAACACCAACCAGCATGGGAAGGATCCAACACCAACCAGCATGGGAAGGATGAAACACCAACCAGCATGGGAAGGATGAAACACCAACCAGCATGGGAAGGATGAAACACCAACCAGCATGGGAAGGATCCAACACCAACCAGCATGGGAAGGATGAAACACCAACCAGCATGGGAAGGATGAAACACCAACCAGCATGGGAAGGATCCAACACCAACCAGCATGGGAAGGATGAAACACCAACCAGCATGGGAAGGATGAAACACCAACCAGCATGGGAAGGATGAAACACCAACCAGCATGGGAAGGATGAAACACCAACCAGCATGGGAAGGATGAAACACCAACCAGCATGGGAAGGATGAAACACCAACCAGCATGGGAAGGATGAAACACCAACCAGCATGGGAAGGATGAAACACCAACCAGCATGGGAAGGATGAAACACCAACCAGCATGGGAAGGATGAAACACCAACCAGCATGGGAAGGATCCAACACCAACCAGCATGGGAAGGATCCAACACCAACCAGCATGGGAAGGATGAAACACCAACCAGCATGGGAAGGATGAAACACCAACCAGCATGGGAAGGATCCAACACCAACCAGCATGGGAAGGATCCAACACCAACCAGCATGGGAAGGATGCAACACCAACCAGCATGGGAAGGATCCAACACCAACCAGCATGGGAAGGATGAAACACCAACCAGCATGGGAAGGATCCAACACCAACCAGCATGGGAAGGATGAAACACCAACCAGCATGGGAAGGATGAAACACCAACCAGCATGGGAAGGATGAAACACCAACCAGCATGGGAAGGATGAAACACCAACCAGCATGGGAAGGATGAAACATCAACCAGCATGGGAAGGATCCAACACCAACCAGCATGGGAAGGATCCAACACCAACCAGCATGGGAAGGATCCAACACCAACCAGCATGGGAAGGATGAAACACCAACCAGCATGGGAAGGATGAAACACCAACCAGCATGGGAAGGATGAAACACCAACCAGCATGGGAAGGATCCAACACCAACCAGCATGGGAAGGATCCAACACCAACCAGCATGGGAAGGATGAAACACCAACCAGCATGGGAAGGATGAAACACCAACCACTATGGGAAGGATGAAACACCAACCAGCATGGGAAGGATGAAACACCAACCAGCATGGGAAGGATCCAACACCAACCAGCATGGGAAGGATCCAACACCAACCAGCATGGGAAGGATGAAACACCAACCACTATGGGAAGGATGAAACACCAACCAGCATGGGAAGGATGAAACACCAACCAGCATGGGAAGGATGCAACACCAACCAGCATGGGAAGGATGAAACACCAACCAGCATGGGAAGGATGAAACACCAACCAGCATGGGAAGGATGAAACACCAACCAGCATGGGAATGATTTTCTGAATGAATGGCGACAGAACAGATCTACAGGAATAGAGTGGTTGAAGTCAGGAAAGGATGAGAGAGCACCTGCAACACACAGGCTGCATCCACAAAATGGCACCTGACCTATTCCCTTCATAGTGCATTACATTTGACCAGAGTCCATAGGGTTCTGATCTAAAGTAGTGCACTATATAGGGAATAGGGTGCCATAGGGTTCTGGTCTAAAGTAGTGCACTATATAGGGAATAGGGTGCCATAGGGTTCTGGTCTAAAGTAGTGCACTATATAGGGAATAGGGTGCCATAGGGCTCTGGTCTAAAGTAGTGCACTATATAGGGAATAGGGTGCCATAGGGCTCTGGTCTAAAGTAGTGCACTATATAGGGAATAGGGTGCCATAGGGTTCTGGTCTAAAGTAGTGCACTACACAGGGAGCCATAGGGTTCTGGTCTAAAGTAGTGCACTACACAGTGAGCCATAGGGTTCTGGTCTAAAGTAGTGCACTACACAGGGAGCCATAGGGTTCTGGTCTAAAGTAGTGCACTACACAGGGAGCCATAGGGTTCTGGTCTAAAGTAGTGCACTACACAGTGAGCCATAGGGTTCTGGTCTAAAGTAGTGCACTACACAGTGAGCCATAGGGTTCTGGTCTAAAGTAGTTCACTACACAGGGAGCCATAGGGTTCTGGTCTAAAGTAGTTCACTACACAGGGAGCCATAGGGTTCTGGTCTAAAGTAGTGCACTACACAGTGAGCCATAGGGTTCTGGTCTAAAGTAGTGCACTATATAGGGAATAGGGTGCCATAGGGCTCTGGTCTAAAGTAGTGCACTATATAGGGAATAGGGTGCCATAGGGCTCTGGTCTAAAGTAGTGCACTATATAGGGAATAGGGTGCCATAGGGTTCTGGTCTAAAGTAGTGCACTACACAGGGAGCCATAGGGTTCTGGTCTAAAGTAGTGCACTACACAGTGAGCCATAGGGTTCTGGTCTAAAGTAGTGCACTACACAGGGAGCCATAGGGTTCTGGTCTAAAGTAGTGCACTACACAGTGAGCCATAGGGTTCTGGTCTAAAGTAGTGCACTACACAGGGAGCCATAGGGTTCTGGTCTAAAGTAGTGCACTACATAGGGAATAGGGTGCCATAGGGCTCTGGTCTAAAGTAGTGCACTATATAGGGAATAGGGTGCCATAGGGTTCTGGTCTAAAGTAGTGCACTACACAGGGAGCCATAGGGTTCTGGTCTAAAGTAGTGCACTACACAGGGAGCCATAGGGTTCTGGTCTAAAGTAGTGCACTACACAGGGAGCCATAGGGTTCTGGTCTAAAGTAGTGCACTACACAGTGAGCCATAGGGTTCTGGTCTAAAGTAGTTCACTACACAGGGAGCCATAGGGTTCTGGTCTAAAGTAGTTCACTACACAGGGAGCCATAGGGTTCTGGTCTAAAGTAGTGCACTACACAGTGAGCCATAGGGTTCTGGTCTAAAGTAGTGCACTACACAGGGAGCCATAGGGTTCTGGTCTAAAGTAGTGCACTACATAGGGAATAGGATGCCACAGCAGCTGATTCCCTCCCGTTGTAACCAATAACAACATAAGATGGTATGTACATAGCAGTGGAGGCTGCTGGGAACAAGTATAGGAGGACAGTTGATGTGTTTTATATCGTTTTAATGTAATCCATCCCAGCCTCCCATAGCTCCTCCCACCAATTTCCTGTGGTAGAGAGTTACACTGCGGGTGCATTTACACAAGCAGACCAGTTCTGGTCTTTTACCACTAAATGGTATTTTTGACCAATCAGATCTTGTGTGGGTAATTGGGCTTGCCTGTATAAATGCAACCTATGAGTGTTGTAACCAAGTGTGATAACGATGAGAAATAGCAAGGGGCTTCCCAACAGTTCCAACTGCCAACCCTTCAGACCAACAGTAGATGTGTTGATGAGAAACTACATCCAGGGGAAAAGGGTTCAATTCAGGAAGAACACCGGAATGACTAAGTCTAATTTCAATTCCACTCAATGCTGTTCAATAATTTCAATTCCACTCAATGCTGTTCAATAATTTCAATTCCACTAAATGCTGTTCAATAATTTCAATTCCACTCAATGCTGTTCAATAATTTCAATTCCACTCAATGCTGTTCAATAATTTCAATTCCACTCAATGCTGTTCAATAATTTCAATTCCACTCAATGCTGTTCAATAATTTCAATTCCACTCAATGCTGTTCAATAATTTCAATTCCACTCAATGCTGTTCAATAATTTCAATTCCACTCAATGCTGTTCAATAATTTCAATTCCACTCAATGCTGTTCAATAATTTCAATTCCACTCAATGCTGTTCAATAATTTCAATTCCACTCAATGCTGTTCAATAATTTCAATTCCACTCAATGCTGTTCAATAATTTCAATTCCACTCAATGCTGTTCAATAATTTCAATTCCACTCAATGCTGTTCAATAATTTCAATTCCACTAAATGCTGTTCAATAATTTCAATTCCACTCAATGCTGTTCAATAATTTCAATTCCACTCAATGCTGTTCAATAATTTCAATTCCACTCAATGCTGTTCAATAATTTCAATTCCACTCAATGCTGTTCAATAATTTCAATTCCACTCAATGCTGTTCAATAATTTCAATTCCACTCAATGCTGTTCAATAATTTCAATTCCACTCAATGCTGTTCAATAATTTCAATTCCACTCAATGCTGTTCAATAATTTCAATTCCACTCAATGCTGTTCAATAATTTCAATTCCACTCAATGCTGTTCAATAATTTCAATTCCACTCAATGCTGTTCAATAATTTCAATTCCACTCAATGCTGTTCAATAATTTCAATTCCACTCAATGCTGTTCAATAATTTCAATTCCACTCAATGCTGTTCAATAATTTCAATTCCACTCAATGCTGTTCAATAATTTCAATTCCACTCAATGCTGTTCAATAATTTCAATTCCACTCAATGCTGTTCAATAATTTCAATTCCACTCAATGCTGTTCAATAATTTCAATTCCACTCAATGCTGTTCAATAATTTCAATTCCACTCAATGCTGTTCAATAATTTCAATTCCACTCAATGCTGTTCAATAATTTCAATTCCACTCAATGCTGTTCAATAATTTAAATTCCACTCAATGCTGTTCAATAATTTCAATTCCACTCAATGCTGTTCAATAATTTCAATTCCACTCAATGCTGTTCAATAAGGAAAATGTGGATTTTTATTTTTTTCCTTTTTCACATTTTGGTTTTACTTTCTGAATTGACTGGAATCTAACCGACGGCGGCGTACTAGTTAGCAGAAACACGAAAGAGGAAAATAATAAAAACGCTCCTATTAAATAGTCACACAGCTACAACATGAGGAAAATTCATCCACTCCACTTACTTCATCTCATTCATCTCCACGATTTCTAAAAGAAAGTGTATGTATGTATGTATATATGTATATAGTAACAATCGTTTCAGACATGTTATAGATTTCACAACATAACAAGTCCCTTTTGGTGAAAATATAGTTAATTTCAAAATATCTCACAGGATTTTTTTTTCTGCTCGTCTTCTCGTATTGACAAAAAAAAATAAAAAAATAAAAAAAAACACCCGAGTCAATCTGTGACCAGGGAATAAATCCAGCCTTGTCTTAACAGTAGTCAAATTCATTTCACTGTTACTACCACTAGATTTAAAATTAAACAAGACATTAAAACATTCAACCATAAATCATCCTTCCCCTTTAAAAAAAAGAAAGAAAAAAGGGTCAGCTAGCTGAAAAAAAACAACAAAAAAACAAGACAAACAAAATAAAGTAAAATACATAAATAAAATAAAAGCATAAAAGCAACTAAATCTCATCAAGACAAATACTAAATCAAACAAATAAAAATGGATGACAACACAGACATTCGTTAAATGGCCTCTGGGCTTTACAGAATGGACCTGCGAACACCAGTACATGAGTTCAGACCATATTATTGTGAAGAGGTACATAAAAATGCTGCGTTTACACAGGCAGTCCAATTATGGGCAAAATATCCGATCCGATTGGTCAAAAGACCAATTAGTGGCAAAAAAAAAAGTCAAAATTGGTCTGCCTGTGTAAACGCAGCCTAAAGAGTTATAACCATCATCAACCTGGTCAGTACCAATACTCTAGTCCAGCGTTTTCCCAAACTCGGTCCTCAGGACCCCAACATTTTGGGCGTTTGCCCCTAACACTACACAGCGGATTCAAATGATCCAACTGCAACAAAAAAAAAAACTAAAACGTGCACTGGGGGGCCCCAGGACCAAGTTTGGGAAACGCTGCTATAGTCAAAATAGACCAGACAACTTCTGAAATCAAGTCTGTCCTTGAAAGATGGAAGGGCGGGAGAGGAAGAGAACTGTACTACTCTTGATTACACAGTGAAATGTAAAACAACTTGAAAACCCCCTTCTATCAGCTACAGAGAAGTGGTGTTGTTTGTGGTTTTACAGTAGAAGTTGAGCCTTTGGAATAATAACATTGAGCTGTTGTAGCTCTACATATATCGTCACAGTGCATTGAATATCAGACCAAAAAAAAAAGCTGAAGTATTTTCTGGGGGTTAAGATGCTGAAATCCCTTCCAGATCTCTTTGTTAGGGCCCAACCACCGTTGTTAGGGCCCAACCACCGTTGTTAAGGCCCAACCACCGTTGTTAGGGCCCAACCACCGTTGTTAGGGCCCAACCACCGTTGTGTGACAACCTTTTAAATGTACCCAAACAAAAGGAAACAAGAATCATCTTAAAACGATAACAATAATAATCTCACTACGAAACCATTTTTCTCGCTGGCTGCATAGTGACCTTTTCTTTCTGCAAAAACAATCCATTGTTGGTACACGTAACGATTCTTAATTAATTAATTTATTTTATTTGTATATTACAACCGGCTAAAAACATGCACCCAACTGCCCTCTGGGAAATGCAGTTCAAACAGTCTCCAGCGCATCATGGTGTCCATTGTTCCAGTCAAAAAAGGTCAGAGTTCAGTGACTGTCGTATGATTCAAAAGTGCTTTATGCGGTTCAGTAGGCCTTCTTTCTTCTGGAACTATTACAACGTTTATTAGCACGTATCATCTGTGGGAGAAAAGACACTTTCAGTATCAAATAAATAAACAATGACGAACATGAGTGTTTCCCGTTGCTTACGGACCGATTCATTCCATAATCTAGTCTGGATTTAGGTACTCCCCCCCCATTACCATCAACTAGACAGGATCGCCTATCTAACAACGTCTATGTACCCCCCCACCCATTACCATCAACTAGACAGGATCGCCTATCTAACAACGTCTATGTACCCCCCCCCCCATTACCATCAACTAGACAGGATCGACTATCTAACAACGTCTATGTACCCCCCCCCCATTACCATCAACTAGACAGGATCGCCTATCTAACAACGTCTATGTACCCCCATTACCATCAACTAGACAGGATCGACTATCTAACAACGTCTATGTACCCCCATTACCATCAACTAGACAGGATCGCCTATCTAACAACGTCTATGTACCCCCACCCATTACCATCAACTAGACAGGATCGCCTATCTAACAACGTCTATGCACCCCCCATTACCATCAACTAGACAGGATCGCCTATCTAACAACGTCTATGTACCCCCCCACCCATTACCATCAAC
>NC_068424.1:4089970-4102470 GCF_023373465.1 Oncorhynchus keta | reverse complement strand
AACGGTAGTTCCCTCTCTATACTCAGCTAGTAACGGTAGTTCCCTCTCTATACTCAGCTAGTAACGGTAGTTCCCTCTCTATACTCAGCTAGTAACGGTAGTTCCCTCTCTATACTCAGCTAGTAACGGTAGTTCCCTCTCTATACTCAGCTAGTAACGGTAGTTCCCTCTCTATACTCAGCTAGTAACGGTAGTTCCCTCTCTATACTCAGCTAGTAACGGTAGTTCCCTCTCTATACTCAGCTAGTAACGGTAGTTCCCTCTCTATACTCAGCTAGTAACGGTAGTTCCCTCTCTATACTCAGCTAGTAACGGTAGTTCCCTCTCTATACTCAGCTAGTACCGGTAGTTCTCTCTATATTCTCTATACTCTATATACTTTGTTCCTAAAGTAGGACTGTCATTTGAATAATTTTGTTCCCCCATCTCAAAACAGGATGCTGCCCCTATAATATCTCTTTCCAAAAGAGACATTGACATGTCTACAGTAGGCTAGCCAAGAGGAATGCTAGGAGTATTTTTGCAGTCTGTCAACAGTAGTCACTTGCTAGCATATTGACATGACTACAGTACGCTAGCCAAGAGGAATGCTAGGAGTATTTTTGCAGTCTGTCAACAGTAGTCACTTGCTAGCATATTGACATGACTACAGTACGCTAGCCAAGAGGAATGCTAGGAGTCACTAGCTAGCATATTGACATGTCTACAGTAGGCTAGCCAAGAGGAATGCTAGGAGTCACTAGCTAGCATATTGACATGACTACAGTAGGCTAGCCAAGAGGAATGCTAGGATTCTTTTTGTAGACTATCAACAGTAGCCACTAGCTAGCATATTGACATGACATATCAGAATGTGCATCTCTCCTCCATAGGGACAGGGATTGGCTCGCTCACAGCGAAACAGGGACAGGCATTAATTTTCATATGGTTTATTTATGGTCAATTGCCCATTACAGTTTGAATAAATAATAATAATAATAATAATAATAATAATAATAATTTAAATAAAAAAATAGTCACTGTGGCGTTCCCCAAGGATCTGTTGTCGCCCCATTACCTTTTCTTTGCAGCTGGACAACATGCTGATAATGCTGAGACAGACTGACTGCACTGAGAGGGCTGGCGACCAGTCTTCTGTTAGTATGGATAGACAGATGTGACCGTTGCTATAAACGTGAGGATGTACAGGTATATTCTCTCCCGTGAACATTACCTGAACAGAGGGACAACAACAAAATAAAGATTAGACACATCAATGTTCATAGTTTAAAAAGAGAGATCCATCTACTTTGCATCTGTACAACAGCCTGTTATGTTTTGACCTCTATTTTTAGGTTGGTGCGGGTGGGGTGGGGGTGGGGTGGGTGGGGGGGTGTAGAGAGCTGAATTAGGAAAATAGTCGGCCGGACTGAGTTTAGATTTTCACATTAATAGCAAAAAAATAATGAGCCTTGGACTGTAAGCCTGGGCTTAGCTCTATACAGCAACATGAGGCTGGGGGATTAGGAGAAGAGTGCCTCACATGATGGGAGGAGAGAGGGAAGGGGGAGGGAGAGAGAGAGAGAGAGAGGGGGGAGGGGGAAAAGAGAGAGAGAGAGAGAGAGAGGGGGAAAAGTAGCTCAGTTGGTAGAGCATGGCGCTTGTAACGCCAGGGTAGTGGGTTCGATTCCTGGGACCACCCATACGTAGAATGTATGCACACATGACTGTAAGTCGCTTTGGATAAAAGCGTCCGCTAAATGGCATATATTATTATTATATATTAGAGAGAGAGGGGGAAAAGAGAGAGAGAGGGAAAAGAGAGAGAGAGAGGGAAAAGAGAGAGAGAGAGGGAAAAGAGAGGGAGAGAGGGAAAAGAGAGGGAGAGAGAGAAAAGAGAGAGATTTTTGTTGTTTTTCACTTTATATATTCACTTTGTATGTTGTCTACCTCACTTGCTTTGGCAATGTTAACACATGTTTCCCATGCCAATAAAGCCCTTGAATTGAATTGAATTGAGAGGGGGAAAAGAGAGAGAGAGAGAGAGAGAGAGAGAGAGAGAGAGAGAGAGAGAGAGAGAGAGAGAGAGAGAGGGGGAGGGGATCTCTTTCCCCTCTTTCTTTCCCCCTCTCTCTCTTTCCCCCTCTCTCTCTTTCCCCCTCTCTCTCTTTCCCCCTCTCTCTTTCCCCCTCTCTCTTTCCCCCCTCTCTCTTCCCCCCTCTCTCTCTCCCCCTCTCTCTCTTTCCCCCTCTCTCTTTCCCCCTCTCTCTTTCCCCCCCTCTCTCTCTTCCCCCCTGGGGGTATGAGGTGGTAGTTATCTGTGGGGTGTTGTTGTGCTGGGGTTATGAGGTGGTAGTTATCTGTGGGGTGTTGTTGTGCTGGGGGTATGAGGTGGTAGTTATCTGTGGGGTGTTGTTGTGCTGGGGGTATGAGGTGGTAGTTATCTGTGGGGTGTTGTTGTGCTGGGGGTATGAGGTGGTAGTTATCTGTGGGGTGTTGTTGTGCTGGGGTTATGAGGTGGTAGTTATCTGTGGGGTGTTGTTGTGCTGGGGGTGTGAGGTGGTAGTTATCTGTGGGGTGTTGTTGTGCTGGGGGTGTGAGGTGGTAGTTATCTGTGGGGTGTTGTTGTGCTGGGGGTATGAGGTGGTAGTTATCTGTGGGGTGTTGTAGTGCTGGGGGTATGAGGTGGTAGTTATCTGTGGGGTGTTGTTGTGCTGGGGGTATGAGGTGGTAGTTATCTGTGGGGTGTTGTTGTGCTGGGGGTATGAGGTGGTAGTTATCTGTGGGGTGTTGTTGGGCTGGGGGTATGAGGCGGTAGTTTTGTGCTGGGGTTATGAGGTGGTAGTTATCTGTGGGGTGTTGTTGTGCTGGGGGTGTGAGGTGGTAGTTATCTGTGGGGTGTTGTTGTGCTGGGGGTGTGAGGTGGTAGTTATCTGTGGGGTGTTGTTGTGCTGGGGGTATGAGGTGGTAGTTATCTGTGGGGTGTTGTTGTGCTGGGGGTATGAGGTGGTAGTTATCTGTGGGGTGTTGTTGTGCTGGGGGTGTGAGGTGGTAGTTATCTGTGGGGTGTTGTTGTGCTGGGGGTATGAGGTGGTAGTTATCTGTGGGGTGTTGTTGTGCTGGGGGTATGAGGTGGTAGTTATCTGTGGGGTGTTGTTGTGCTGGGGGTATGAGGTGGTAGTTATCTGTCGGGTGTTGTTGTGCTGGGGGTGTGAGGTGGTAGTTATCTGTGGGGTGTTGTTGTGCTGGGGGTATGAGGTGGTAGTTATCTGTGGGGTGTTGTTGTGCTGGGGGTATGAGGTGGTAGTAGTAGCCTGACTGTAGATCTAATATTCTCTCTCTATTTATAGGCCACTGATATGTAAAATAAGATTGTCACGTTAAGCTAATCCTCTCAAACGTGGCCCGTGGGCTTTAATACACTGGCGTAGAGAGAGAGAGAGACAGCTAGAGAGAAAATGACAGCTCGAGGGAGAGAGGGAGACAGCTAGAGAGAAAAGGACAGCTCGAGAGAGAGAGGGAGACAGCTAGAGAGAAAAGGACAGCTAGAGAGAGAGAGGGAGACAGCAAGAGAGAAAAGGACAGCGAGAGAGAGAGAGACAGCAAGAGAGAAAAGGACAGCTACAGAGAGAGAGGGAGACAGCTAGAGAGAAAATGACAGCTAGAGAGAGAGAGAGACAGCTAGAGAGAAAATGACAGCTAGAGAAAGAGAGAGAGACAGCTAGAGAGAAAATGACAGCTAGAGAGAGAGAGGGAGACAGCTAGAGAGAAAATGACAGCTAGAGAGAGAGAGAGACAGCAAGAGAGAAAAGGACAGCTAGAGAGAGAGAGGGAGACAGCTAGAGAGAAAATGACAGCTAGAGAGAGACAGCTAGAGAGAAAATGACAGCTAGAGAAAGAGAGAGAGACAGCTAGAGAGAAAATGACAGCGAGAGAGAGAGACAGCTCGAGAGAAAATGACAGCTAGAAAGACAGCAAGAGAGAAAATGACAGCTAGAGAAAGAGAGAGAGACAGCTAGAGAGAAAATGACAGCGAGAGAGAGAGAGGGAGACAGCTAGAGAGAAAATGACAGCTAGAGAAAGAGAGAAAGACAGCAAGAGAGAAAAGGACAGCTAGAGAGAGAGAGACAGCTAGAGCGAGAGAGCTAGAGAGAAAAGGACAGCTAGAGAGAGAGAGACAGCTAGAGAGAGAGAGAGAGAGAGAGAGAAAATGACCGCTAGAGAGAGACAGAGACACAGCTAGAGAGAGAGAGAGAGAGAGAGAGAGAGAGAGAGAGAGAGACAGCTAGAGACAGAGACACAGCTAGCGAGACAGCCAGCTAGAGAGAGAGAGACAGAGAGACAGCACGAGAGAGAGAGCCAGCTAGAGAGAGAGAGACAGCTGGAGAGAGAGAGCTCGAGAGAAAAGGACCGCTAGAGAGAGACAGAGACACAGCTAGAGAGAGAGAGAGAGAGAGAGAGAGACCGCTAGAGAGACAGAGACACAGCTAGAGAGACAGCCAGCTAGAGAGAGAGAGACAGAGAGACAGCATGAGAGAGAGAGCCAGCTAGAGAGAGAGAGACAGCTGGAGAGAGAGCGTGAGAGAGAGACAGCTAGAGAGAAAAGGACCACTAGAGAGAGACAGAGACACAGCTAGAGAGAGAGAGAGAGAGAGAGAGACAGCTAGAGAGACAGCCAGCTAGAGAGAGAGAGACAGAGAGACAGCACGAGAGAGAGAGCCAGCTAGAGAGAGAGACAGAGAGACAGCGCGAGAGAGAGACAGCTAGAGAGAAAAGGACCGCTAGAGAGAAAGAGAGAGAGACAGCACGAGAGAGAGACAGCACAAGAGAGAGAGACAGGGCAAGAGAGAGAGACAGGGCAAGAGAGAGAGAGACAGGGCAAGAGAGAGAGAGACAGGGCAAGAGAGAGAGAGACAGGGCAAGAGAGAGAGAGTGAGAGAGTGACAGCTAGAGAGAGAGAGTGAGAGAGTGACAGCTAGAGAGAGAGAGACAGCTAGAGAGAGAGACAGCTAGAGAGAGAGACAGCTAGACAGAGTGAGAGAGAGAGAGAAAGAGAGTTTTGAAACTTCTGTATGTGTAATGTTTACTGTTAATTTTTATTGTTTATTTCACTTTTGTATATTAGCTACCTCACTTGCTTTGGCAATGTTAACACATGTTTCCCATGCCAATAAAGCCCTTGAATTGAATTGAGAGAGACAGCGACAGTGTCCTAGGTCAGGATCCAATTATGAGCCACCAATAAATTAATATTAGTATGATCCAGGGGAGTGAGTTCTAGAATAAATTAATATGATCCAGGGGAGTGAGTTCTAGAATAAATTAATATGATCCAGGGGAGTGAGTTCTAGAATAAATTAATATGACCCAGGGGAGTGAGTTCTAGAATAAATTAATATGATCCAGGGGAGTGAGTTCTAGAATAAATTAATATGATCCAGGGGAGTTCTAGTAAATTAATATGATCCAGTTCTAGAATAAATTAATATGATCCAGGGGTTCTAGAATGAGTTCTAGAATAAATTAATATGATCCCAGGGAGTTCTAGGATCCAGGGAGTGAGTTCTAGAATAAATTAATATGATCCAGGGGAGTGAGTTCTAGAATAAATTAATATGATCCAGGGGAGTGAGTTCTAGAATAAATTAATATGACCCAGGGGAGTGAGTTCTAGAATAAATTAATATGACCCAGGGGAGTGAGTTCTAGAATAAATTAATATGATCCAGGGGAGTGAGTTCTAGAATAAATTAATATGATCCAGGGGAGTGAGTTCTAGAATAAATTAATATGATCCAGGGGAGTGAGTTCTAGAATAAATTAATATGACCCAGGGGAGTGAGTTCTAGAATAAATTAATATGACCCAGGGGAGTGAGTTCTAGAATAAATTAATATGACCCAGGGGAGTGAGTTCTAGAATAAATTAACATGACCCAGGGGAGTGAGTTCTAGAATAAATTAATATGACCCAGGGGAGTGAGTTCTAGAATAAATTAATATGACCCAGGGGAGTGAGTTCTAGAATAAATTAATATGACCCAGGGGAGTGAGTTCTAGAATAAATTAATATGATCCAGGGGAGTGAGTTCTAGAATAAATTAATATGACCCAGGGGAGTGAGTTCTAGAATAAATTAATATGACCCAGGGGAGTGAGTTCTAGAATAAATTAACATGACCCAGGGGAGTGAGTTCTAGAATAAATTAATATGACCCAGGGGAGTGAGTTCTAGAATAAATTAATATGACCCAGGGGAGTGACTTCTAGAATAAATGAACATGACCCAGGGGAGTGAGTTCTAGAATAAATTTATATTAACATGATCCAGGGGAGTGACTTCTAGAATAAATTAATATGATCCAGGGGAGTGAGTTCTAGAATAAATCAGTATTAATATGATCCAGGGGAGTGACTTCTAGAATAAATTAGTATTAATATGATCCAGGGGAGTGACTTCTAGAATAAATTAGTATTAATATGATCCAGGGGAGTGACTTCTAGAATAAATTAATATGATCCAGGGGAGTGACTTCTAGAATAAATTTATATTAACATGATCCAGGGGAGTGGACATGACCCAGGGGAGTGGACATGACCCAGGGGAGAGGACATGGCCCAGGGGAGAGGACATGACCCAGGGGAGAGGACATGACCCAGGGGAGAGGACATGGCCCAGGGGAGAGGACATGGCCCAGGGGAGAGGACATGGCCCAGGGGAGAGGACATGACCCAGGGGAGAGGACATGACCCAGGGGAGAGGACATGACCCAGGGGAGAGGACATGACCCAGGGGAGAGGACATGGCCCAGGGGAGAGGACATGGCCCAGGGGAGAGGACATGACCCAGGGGAGAGGACATGACCCAGGGGAGAGGACATGACCCAGGGGAGAGGGAGGACATGACCCAGGGGAGAGGGAGGACATGACCCAGGGGAGAGGACATGACCCAGGACAGAGGACATGACCCAGGGGAGAGGACATGACCCAGGACAGAGGACATGACCCAGGGGAGAGGACATGGCCCAGGGCAGAGGACATGACCCAGGGGAGAGGACATGACCCAGGGGAGAGGACATGACCCAGGGGAGAGGACATGACCCAGGGGAGAGGACATGGCCCAGGGCAGAGGACATGGCCCAGGGCAGAGGACATGGCCCAGGGGAGAGGACATGACCCAGGGGAGAGGGAGGACATGACCCAGGGGAGAGGACATGACCCAGGGGAGAGGACATGACCCAGGGGAGAGGACATGACCCAGGGGAGAGGACATGACCCAGGGGAGAGGACATGACCCAGGGGAGAGGGAGGACATGACCCAGGGGAGAGAGAGGACATGACCCAGGGGAGAGAGAGGACATGACCCAGGGGAGAGGACATGACCCAGGGGAGAGGACATGACCCAGGGGAGAGGACATGACCCAGGGGAGAGGACATGGCCCAGGGGAGAGGACATGACCCAGGGCAGAGGACACTAAACGGTGGAAAACCATGTAAAGGATGTTGCTCCACATGAAAGTACGGTACTGCGTCAAAATGAAATCACAAACACTATACCTGCTTGATGCCTACTCATGACTGTAAGCTTCTTTGGATAAAATAATCTGCTAAATGGCACATTATAATATAGAAAACATTGAACCTCTAAGTGCACTGACCTCAAGTAAGTTTACTACTTGCTAGGCTATGTTTACAGCACCCTCTCTACCCTACAGAATGATATCCGCCCTCTTCATCAGACTGGAACCCTCTCTACCCTACAGAATGATATCTACCCTCTTCATCAGACCAGTAGACTGGAACCCTCTCTACCCTACAGAATGATATCCACCCTCTTCATCAGACTGGAACCCTCTCTACCCTACAGAATGATATCCACCCTCTTCATCAGACTGGAACCCTCTCTACCCTACAGAATGATATCTACCCTCTTCATCAGACTGGAACCCTCTCTACCCTACAGAATGATATCCACCCTCTTCATCAGACTGGAACCCTCTCTACCCTACAGAATGATATCTACCCTCTTCATCAGACTGGAACCCTCTCTACCCTACAGAATGATATCTACCCTCTTCATCAGACCAGTAGACTGGAACCCTCTCTACCCTACAGAATGATATCTACCCTCTTCATCAGACTGGAACCCTCTCTACCCTACAGAATGATATCTACCCTCTTCATCAGACCAGTAGACTGGAACCCTCTCTACCCTACAGAATGATATCTACCCTCTTCATCAGACTGGAACCCTCTCTACCCTACAGAATGATATCTACCCTCTTCATCAGACTGGAACCCTCTCTACCCTACAGAATGATATCCATCCTCTTCATCAGACTGGAACCCTCTCTACCCTACAGAATGATATCTACCCTCTTCATCAGACTGGAACCCTCTCTACCCTACAGAATGATATCCATCCTCTTCATCAGACTGGAACCATACCCCTCAGAATGATATCTACCTGTTACATCAGACTGGAACCCTACCCACTCAGCCAGCCTACTGACAGAGCATGGATCTTGTGTCATTGAGTGTCCTAGCTAACTGATTCAACAGAAATATACATGACTATTTATTAATGAGGAAGCGCTAGGCTAGCTAGCCACTTACCTGAGGTGAATCGAAAGGATACCGACTACTGAATTTGAAAAGCAGCTGAAATTTCTCTCCTTCGTAGAGCGTGCCCGTGGCTCCTTCCATATCTACAATCCACCTGGATGAAAAAGGTAGAAGACATTAATATATTAAAATATATACACAAACACACACAGTACTAGTCAAAAGGTTTGGACACACCTGGATTGGGACTACCAGCTCTCTGTAACCTAGAGGGCAACCAGCGGGTCCATCTACACTATACCATGTTGAGAGAATGTCAAGAGTGTGCTAAGCTGTCATCAAGGCAAAGGGTGGCTACTTGGAAGAACCTCAAATAAAATATATTTTGATTCGTTTCACACTTTCTTTGGTTACTCATCCCACTTCCATTTAGGCCCCCTCAGATCAGACCTATGCCCCTTCCTGCCTTCCTGTGAAACAGGGTATAGAGGAGACGGAACCCACTGGTTGTCCTCTAGGTTACAGAGAGCTGGCAGTCCCATCCACCACACTACCAGGTGGGTGGTATAGAGGAGATGGACCCACTGGTTGCCCTCTAGGTTACAGAGAGCTGGTAGTCCCATCCACCACACTACCAGGTGGGTGGTATAGAGGAGATGGACCCACTGGTTGCCCTCTAGGTTACAGAGAGCTGGTAGTCCCATCCACCACACTACCAGGTGGGTGGTATAGAGGAGATGGACCCACTGGTTGCCCTCTAGGTTACAGAGAGCTGGTAGTCCCATCCACCACACTACCAGGTGTGAAACAGGGAAGGGACTCAGGGGGTATGCTAATTTGGTATAGAGCAGACCTAACCCACTCCATTAAATTAATCAAAACAAACATTTTACATTTGACTAGAAATTCAAGATGAAATTCTCTCAACAGAGAAAAAATGTCCTCCTGTGTGCTCCCTATATCCCCCCACTAGAATCCCCATACTTTAATGAAGACAGCTTCTCCATCCAACACAAATGGGTCACAACTCCTGCAGCTCTGTCGGACGCTGGGTATGTACAAAGGAACTGAATAATATTAAGACATGCTACAGATGGAAGGAAAGTAGTGTGGAAACCCACCAGAAAACGATTAGGGAACAACGAATTCAATCCCTTCTAGACAACTTCCTGGACAAAATGTTCCACTGTAATAGTGAAGGTGTGAACGTAGCAGTAGAACATCTAAACAGTAGATTTGACCTCTGAGCTTCCCTATCAAATCTAAACAGTATATTTGACCTCTCAGCTTCCCTATCAAATCTAAACAGTATATTTCACCTCTCAGCTTCCCTATCAAATCCAAACAGTATATTTGACCTCTCAGCTTCCCTATCAAATCCAAACAGTATATTTGACCTCTCAGCTTCCCTATCAAATCTAAACAGTATATTTGACCTCTGAGCTTCCCTATAAAATCTAAACAGTAGATTGACCTCTGAGCCTCCCTATCATATCTAAACAGTAGATTTGACCTCTCAGCTTCCCTATCAAATCTAAACAGTATATTTGACCTCTCAGCTTCCCTATCAAATCTAAACAGTATATTTGACCTCTCAGCTTCCCTATCAAATCTAAACAGTATATTTGACCTCTCAGCTTCCCTATCAAATCTAAACAGTATATTTGACCTCTCAGCTTCCCTATCAAATCTAAACAGTATATTTGACCTCTCAGCTTCCCTATCAAATCTAAACAGTATATTTGACCTCTCAGCTTCCCTATCAAATCTAAACAGTATATTTGACCTCTCAGCCCACTATCAAATCTAAACAGTATATTTGACCTCTCAGCTTCCCATCAAATCCAAACAGTATATTTGACCTCTGAGCTTCCCTATCAAATCCAAACAGCTATATTTGACCTCTGAGCCTCCCTATCATATCTAAACAGTATATTTGACCTCTCAGCTTCCCTATCAAATCAAACAGTATATTTGACCTCTGAGCCTCCCTATCAAATCTAAACAGTATATTTCACCTCTCAGCTTCCCTATCAAATCTAAACAGTATATTTGACCTCTCAGCTTCCCTATCATACCTAAACAGTATATTTGACCTCTCAGCTTCCCTATCAAATCTAAACAGTATATTTGACCTCTGAGCCTCCCTATCATATCTAAACAGTATATTTGACCTCTCAGCTTCCCTATTAAATCTAAACAGTATATTTGACCTCTCAGCTTCCCTATCAAATCTAAACAGTATATTTGACCTCTCAGCTTCCCTATCAAATCTAAACAGTATATTTGACCTCTCAGCTTCCCTATCAAATCTAAACAGTATATTTGACCTCTCAGCTTCCCTATCAAATCTAAACAGTATATTTGACCTCTCAGCTTCCCTATCAAATCTAAACAGTATATTTGACCTCTCAGCTTCCCTATCAAATCTAAACAGTATATTTGACCTCTCAGCTTCCCTATCAAATCTAAACAGTATATTTGACCTCTCAGCTTCCCTATCAAATCTAAACAGTATATTTGACCTCTCAGCTTCCCTATCAAATCTAAACAGTATATTTGACCTCTCAGCTTCCCTATCAAATCCAAACAGTATATTTGACCTCTGAGCTTCCCTATCAAATCCAAACAGTATATTTGACCTCTGAGCCTCCCTATCATATCTAAACAGTATATTTGACCTCTCAGCTTCCCTATCAAATCCAAACAGTATATTTGACCTCTGAGCCTCCCTATCAAATCTAAACAGTATATTTCACCTCTCAGCTTCCCTATCAAATCTAAACAGTATATTTGACCTCTCAGCTTCCCTATCATACCTAAACAGTATATTTGACCTCTCAGCTTCCCTATCAAATCTAAACAGTATATTTGACCTCTGAGCCTCCCTATCATATCTAAACAGTATATTTGACCTCTCAGCTTCCCTATTAAATCTAAACAGTATATTTGACCTCTCAGCTTCCCTATCAAATCTAAACAGTATATTTGACCTCTCAGCTTCCCTATCAAATCTAAACAGTATATTTGACCTCTCAGCTTCCCTATCAAATCTAAACAGTATATTTGACCTCTCAGCTTCCCTATTAAATCTAAACAGTATATTTGACCTCTCAGCTTCCCTATCAAATCTAAACAGTATATTTGACCTCTCAGCCTCCCTGTCATATCTAAACAGTATATTTGACCTCTCAGCTTCCCTATCAAATATAAACAGTATATTTGACCTCTCAGCTTCCCTATCAAATCTAAACAGTATATTTGACCTCTCAGCTTCCCTATCAAATCTAAACAGTATATTTGACCTCTCAGCTTCCCTATCAAATCTAAACAGTATATTTGACCTCTCAGCTTCCCTATCAAATCTAAACAGTATATTTGACCTCTCAGCTTCCCTATTAAATCTAAACAGTATATTTGACCTCTCAGCTTCCCTATCAAATCTAAACAGTATATTTGACCTCTCAGCCTCCCTGTCATATCTAAACAGTATATTTGACCTCTCAGCTTCCCTATCAAATATAAACAGTATATTTGACCTCTCAGCTTCCCTATCAAATCTAAACAGTATATTTGACCTCTCAGCTTCCCTATCAAATCTAAACAGTATATTTGACCTCTCAGCTTCCCTATCAAATCCAAACAGTATATTTGACCTCTCAGCCTCCCTATCAAATCTAAACAGTATATTTGACCTCTCTCATGTTAATAAAAACTAAAAAGCTTTAGACTCATTTGGCATGAGGGTTATACAAATTGATGGAAAGTGGTTGGGGGAAAAAATATTTGACATTATAAAAATCCATGTACATGTACACAAAAAGCACAAAAAAAACCCCACACTTCTTCACAGTGCCGTGGGGTGAGACAGGGACGCAGTGTAAGACCAAACCTCTTCAAAATGGGGTACAGTACCAGTCAAAAGTTTAAACACCTACTCATTCAAAGGTTTTTCTT
>NC_068424.1:4054970-4084970 GCF_023373465.1 Oncorhynchus keta | reverse complement strand
TTAAGAACAAAACCATTTAAATACAACTAGTTTTATGCTTAAACTAGTTTATCTTGTGTCCTTTAAACTATTTGTACATTGTGGGGTATATAAACTATTTAATATGACATTTGTAATGTTTTTGATGTTTTGAAACTAGTTTAATATGGGGGGTAATGTTTAACTAGTTTAATATGGGGTGTTTTAAACTAGTTTAATATGGGGGGTATTAACTTTTAATATGGGGTCTAAACTAGTTTAATATGGGGGGTTAAACTAGTTTAATATGGGGGTAAACTAGTTTAATATGGGGGTAGGGGCTTAAACTAGTTTAATATGGGGGGTTAAACTAGTTTAATGTGGGGGTTAAACTAGTTTAATATGGTTGAACTAGTTTAATATGGGGGGTTAAACTAGTTCAATATGGGAAACTAGTTGCTGACAGAGGAGATAGGGCCCAAACCACCAAAACATGGGGGGCAAACTAGTTTAATATGGCAGAGGGGTTTAGTTTAATATGGGGGGTTAAACAAAAAAACTAGTTTAATATGGGGGGGGTTAAACTAGTTTAATATTAAACTAGTTTAATATGGGGGTTAAACTAGTTTAATATGGGGGGGGTTAAACTAGTTTAATATGGGGGTTAAACTAGTTTAATATGGGGGGGGGTTAAACTAGTTTAATATGGGGGGGTTAAACTAGTTTAATATGGGGGGTTAAACTAGTTTAATATGGGGGGGTTAAACTAGTTTAATATGGGGGGGTTAAACTAGTTTAATATGGGGGGTTAAACTAGTTTAATATGGGGGGTTAAACTAGTTTAATATGGGGGTTAAACTAGTTTAATATGGGGGGGTTAAACTAGTTTAATATGGGGGTTAAACTAGTTTAATATGGGGGGTTAAACTAGTTTAATATGGGGGGGCAAACTAGTTTAATATGGGGGTTAAACTAGTTTAATATGGGGGGTTAAACTAGTTTAATATGGGGGGGGGGTTAAACTAGTTTAATATGGGGGTTAAACTAGTTTAATATGGGGGGTTAAACTAGTTTAATATGGGGGGGGTTAAACTAGTTTAATATGGGGGGTTAAACTAGTTTAATATGGGGGGTTAAACTAGTTTAATATGGGGGAGGGGTTAAACTAGTTTAATATGGGGGGAGTTAAACTAGTTTAATATGGGGGGGGTTAAACTAGTTTAATATGGGGGGTTAAACTAGTTTAATATGGGGGGGGGTTAAACTAGTTTAATATGGGGGCTTAAACTAGTTTAATATGGGGGGTTAAACTAGTTTAATATGGGGGGTTAAACTAGTTTAATATGGGGGTGTTAAACTAGTTTAATATGGGGGTGTTAAACTAGTTTAATATGGGGGTTAAACTAGTTTAATATGGGGGTTAAACTAGTTTAATATGGGGGGGTTAAACTAGTTTAATATGGGGGTTAAACTAGTTTAATATGGGGGTTAAACTAGTTTAATATGGGGGGGGTTAAACTAGTTTAATATGGGGGGGGTTAAACTAGTTTAATATGGGGGTTAAACTAGTTTAATATGGGGGGGGTTAAACTAGTTTAATATGGGGGTTAAACTAGTTTAATATGGGGGGGGTTAAACTAGTTTAATATGGGGGTTAAACTAGTTTAATATGGGGGGGTTAAACTAGTTTAATATGGGGGGTAGGGTTAAACTAGTTTAATATGGGGGGGGGTTAAACTAGTTTAATATGGGGGGTTAAACTAGTTTAATATGGGGGGGGTTAAACTAGTTTAATATGGGGGTTAAACTAGTTTAATATGGGGGTTAAACTAGTTTAATATGGGGGGTTAAACTAGTTTAATATGGGGGTTAAACTAGTTTAATATGGGGGGGTTAAACTAGTTTAATATGGGGGGGTTAAACTAGTTTAATATGGGGGGTTAAACTAGTTTAATATGGGGGGAAAACTAGTTTAATACAGGTTAAACTAGTTTAATATGGGGGGGTTAAACTAGTTTAATATGGGGGGATAAACTAGTTTAATATGGGGGGTTAAACTAGTTTAATATGGGGGGGGTTAAACTAGTTTAATATGGGGGTTAAACTAGTTTAATATGGGGGGTTAAACTAGTTTAATATGGGGGTAGGGTTAAACTAGTTTAATATGGGGGTTAAACTAGTTTAATATGGGGGATAGGGTTAAACTAGTTTAATATGGGGGGTTAAACTAGTTTAATATGGGGGGGTTAAACTAGTTTAATATGGGGGTTAAACTAGTTTAATATGGGGGGTCAGTTAAACTAGTTTAATATGGGGGTTAAACTAGTTTAATATGGGGGTTAAACTAGTTTAATATGGGGGGATAAACTAGTTTAATATGGGGGGGATAAACTAGTTTAATACAGGGGGTTAAACTAGTTTAATATGGGGGTTAAACTAGTTTAATATGGGGGGATAAACTAGTTTAATATGGGGGGTTAAACTAGTTTAATATGGGGGTTAAACTAGTTTAATATGGGGGGTAAACTAGTTTAATATGGGGGATAAACTAGTTTAATATGGGGGGTTAAACTAGTTTAATATGGGGGGTTAAACTAGTTTAATATGGGGGATAAACTAGTTTAATATGGGGGGATAAACTGGTTTAATATGGGTCAGGTTAAACTAGTTTAATATGGGGGGGATAAACTAGTTTAATATGGGGGTTAAACTAGTTTAATACAGGGGGTCAGGATAAACTAGTTTAATACAGGGGGTCAGGATAAACTAGTTTAATACAGGGGGGTCAGGATAAACTAGTTTAATACAGGGGGGTCAGGATAAACTAGTTTAATACAGGGGGTCAGGATAAACTAGTTTAATACAGGGGGGTCAGGATAAACTAGTTTAATACAGGGGGGTCAGGATAAACTAGTTTAATACAGGGGTCAGGATAAACTAGTTTAATACAGGGGGGGCAGGATAAACTAGTTTAATAAAGGGGGGTCAGGATAAACTAGTTTAATACAGGGGTCAGGATAAACTAGTTTAATACAGGGGGGTCAGGATAAACTAGTTTAATACAGGGGGGTCAGGATAAACTAGTTTAATACAGGGGGGGTCAGGATAAACTAGTTTAATACAGGGGGGTCAGGATAAACTAGTTTAATACAGGGGGGGTCAGGATAAACTAGTTTAATACAGGGGGGGTCAGGATAAACTAGTTTAATACAGGGGGGGTCAGGATAAACTAGTTTAATACAGGGGGGGTCAGGATAAACTAGTTTAATACAGGGGGGTCAGGATAAACTAGTTTAATACAGGGGGTCAGGATAAACTAGTTTAATACAGGGGGGGTCAGGATAAACTAGTTTAATACAGGGGGTCAGGATAAACTAGTTTAATACAGGGGGTCAGGATAAACTAGTTTAATACAGGGGGGGTCAGGATAAACTAGTTTAATACGGGGGGTCAGGATAAACTAGTTTAATACAGGGGGTCAGGATAAACTAGTTTAATACAGGGGGTCAGGATAAACTAGTTTAATACAGGGGGGTCAGGATAAACTAGTTTAATACAGGGGGATCAGGATAAACTAGTTTAATACAGGGGGTCAGGATAAACTAGTTTAATACAGGGGGTCAGGATAAACTAGTTTAATACAGGGGGGTCAGGATAAACTAGTTTAATACAGGGGGGTCAGGATAAACTAGTTTAATACAGGGGGTCAGGATAAACTAGTTTAATACAGGGGGTCAGGATAAACTAGTTTAATACAGGGGGGGGATAAACTAGTCAGGATAAACTAGTTTAATACAGGGGGTCAGGATAAACTAGTTTAATACAGGGGGTCAGGATAAACTAGTTTAATACAGGGGGTCAGGATAAACTAGTTTAATACAGGGGGTCAGGATAAACTAGTTTAATACAGGGGGGTCAGGATAAACTAGTTTAATACAGGGGGGTCAGGATAAACTAGTTTAATACAGGGGGGTCAGGATAAACTACTTTAATACAGGGGTCATGATAAACTAGTTTAATACAGGGGGTCAGGATAAACTAGTTTAATACAGGGGGTCAGGATAAACTAGTTTAATACAGGGGGTCAGGATAAACTAGTTTAATACAGGGGGTTCAGGATAAACTAGTTTAATACAGGGGGTCAGGATAAACTAGTTTAATACAGGGGGGTCAGGATAAACTAGTTTAATACAGGGGGTCAGGATAAACTAGTTTAATACAGGGGGTCAGGATAAACTAGTTTAATACAGGGGGTCAGGATAAACTAGTTTAATACAGGGGTCAGGATAAACTAGTTTAATACAGGGGGTCAGGATAAACTAGTTTAATACAGGGGGTCAGGATAAACTAGTTTAATACAGGGGGTCAGGATAAACTAGTTTAATACAGGGGGTCAGGATAAACTAGTTTAATACAGGGGGGTCAGGATAAACTAGTTTAATACAGTGGGGTCAGGATAAACTAGTTTAATACAGGGGGTCAGGATAAACTAGTTTAATACAGGGGGGTCAGGATAAACTAGTTTAATACAGGGGGTCAGGATAAACTAGTTTAATAATTCCTTGTTAACATTGGCCCGAAGAGCACGCACTCCAGCGACGTTTATGACACCGTGGCGATAAACGTTTATGACACCGTGGCGAAACGTCATGACACCGTGGCGGCGTCAATGACACCGTGGCGAAACGTTTGACACCGTGGCGGCGTCATGACACCGCGGCGACGTAAACTGACACCGCGGCGGCGATAATGACACAGCGGCGACGTCATGACACCGCGGCGACGTTTATGACACCGCGGCGGCGTCATGACACCGCGGCGACGCCATGACACCGCGGCGGCGTCATGACACCGTGGCGGGGTCGTCAGCGACACCGTGGCGGCGTCATGACACCGTAGCGACGTCAGGACACCGTGGCGGCGTCATGACACCGTAGCGACGTCGCTGACACCGTGGCGGCGTCATAACACCGTGGCGACATCATGACACCGCGGCGACGTCATGACACCGTGGCGGCGTCAGGACACCGTGGTATCTAATGCTACTCTCATACCGCTGTGTAAAGACGGGGACACTGACCCACAACACCACGGCAGGAACAACATCTAGAGACAGAGAGTACTCGCTCTCACACACACACACACACAGTTCCATAAACAACAGCTACTAAACATTAACACATGCTACCGTATCTCTGTTTGCACTCAATCACACGGGCGCCATTCATTTGCTTGGGTGCTGCTTCTCATGGAGAAAGATTATATCAGAAGCCAATGTTTTGTAACAGACAAGAATGGATGGCTGTTACTGGGAAGGATATCAAAACGGAACTAAAAGAAGGAGGCACGCCGCTAACCAAACCAGTGTGTCTGTCAGTCTGTGTATATCCACTAGAGCAAACAGACAGAATAAAGCTCTCTGCAACGGGAAAACGGTTTTGCAACAAAAAAACAAAGAGCTACTCTTTGGTCAAATTCAGTTCACAGTAACCTAAAATAATTATATATTATTCACTCCCTGCCAATTTAGTTACGCTACAATTACTTACCCTAAATACACTGTCACACTACACTGTCACACTACACTGTCGCACTACACTGTCGCACTACACTGTCACACACACTACACTGTCACACACACTACACTGTCACACACACTACACTGTCACACACACTACACTGTCGCACTACACTGTCGCACTACACTGTCACACTACACTGTCGCACCACACTACACTGTCACACTACACTGACGCACTACACTGTCACACTACACTGTCACACACACTACACTGTCGCACTACACTGTCACACTACACTGTCGCACTACACTGACGCAGTACACTGACGCAGTACACTGTCGCACTACACTGTCACACACACTACACTGTCACACACACTACACTGTCACACCACACTACACTGTCGCACTACACTGTCACACTACACTGTCACACCACACTACACTGTCGCACCACACTACACTGTCACACTACACTGTCGCACTACACTGTCACACTACACTGTCACACCACACTACACTGTCGCACTACACTGTCACACTACACTGTCGCACCAATTACTACAATTACTTACCCTAAATACACTGTCACACTACACTGTCACACTACACTGTCACACTACACTGTCGCACTACACTGTCGCACTACACTGTCACACTACACTGTCACATACACTACACTGTCACACACACTACACTGTCGCACACACTACACTGTCGCACCACACTACACTGTCGCACCACACTACACTGTCACACTACACTGTCGCACCACACTAAACTGTCGCACTACACTGTCGCACCACACTGTCACACTACACTGTCACACACACTACACTGTCGCACTACACTGTCACACTACACTGTCGCACTACACTGTCGCACTACACTGACGCAGTACACTGTCGCACTACACTGTCACACACACTACACTAATCACACACACTACAC
Organism: Oncorhynchus keta; assembly: GCF_023373465.1. NCBI lineage: Eukaryota > Metazoa > Chordata > Actinopteri > Salmoniformes > Salmonidae > Oncorhynchus > Oncorhynchus keta. Next base: position 4,078,540 of record NC_068424.1, on the reverse strand, counting down.
TGTCACACACACTACACTGTCGCACTACACTGTCGCACTACACTGACGCACTACACTGTCAGCACTACACTGACGCACTACACTGTCACACTACACTGTCGCACCACACTACACTGTCACACTACACTGTCGCACTACACTGTCGCACTACACTGTCGAACTACACTGTCACACCACACTACACTGTCGCACCACACTACACTGTCGCACTACACTGTCGCACCACACTACACTGTCACACTACACTGTCACACCACACTACACTGTCGCACCACACTACACTGTCACACTACACTGTCGCACTACACTGTCACACTACACTGTCGCACTACACTACACTGTCGCACTACACTGTCACACTACACTGTCGCACTACACTGTCGCACTACACTACACTGTCGCACTTGTCGCACTACACTGTCACACTACACTGTCGCACTACACTGTCGCACTACACTGTCGCACTACACTGTCGCACCACACTACACTGTCACACACACTACACTGTCGCACTACACTGTCGCACTACACTGTCGCACTACACTGTCACACTACACTGTCACACTACACTACACTGTCACACTACACTACACTGTCACACACACTACACTGTCACACTACACTACACTGTAACACTACACTACACTGTCACACACACTACACTGTAACACTACACTACACTGTCACACTACACTACACTGTCACACTACACTACACTGTCGCACTACACTGTCACACTACACTGTCGCACCACACTACACTGTCGCACTACACTGTCGCACTACACTGTCGCACCACACTACACTGTCGCACTACACTGTCGCACTACACTGTCGCACTACACTGACGCACTACACTGACGCACTACACTGTCGCACTACACTGACGCACTACACTGTCGCACTACACTGTCGCACTACACTGTCGCACCACACTACACTGTCGCACTACACTGTCACACTACACTACACTGTCGCACTACACTGACGCACTACACTGACGCACTACACTGACACACTACACTGTCACACTACACTGTCACACTACACTACACTGTCACACACACTACACTGTCGCACCACACTACACTGTCGTACTACACTGTCACACTACACTGTCGCACCACACTACACTGTCGCACTACACTGTCGCACCACACTACACTGTCGCACTACACTGTCACACTACACTACACTGTCGCACTACACTGACGCACTACACTGACGCACTACACTGTCGCACTACACTGTCGCACTACACTGTCACACTACACTGTCACACTACACTACACTGTCACACTACACTACACTGTCACACTACACTACACTGTCACACTACACTGTCACACTACACTGTCGCACCACACTACACTGTCGCACTACACTGTCGCACTACACTGTCACACTACACTACACTGTCGCACTACACTGACGCACTACACTGTCACACTACACTGTCACACTACACTACACTGTCACACACACTACACTGTCGCACTACACTGTCACACTACACTGTCGCACCACACTACACTGTCGCACTACACTGTCACACTACACTACACTGTCGCACACTGTCGCACTACACTGATACCTCACTACACTCACACTCGTTAGTAGGTCTACACCGGTTGTTTACGAAGCATGTGACGAATCAAATTGATTTGAAGAACCCATGCTAACAAGCTAACGTTGGCTAGCTACTTCCAGACAAATGAGAAAACACCTCACCTCACCATAGTCTCGTCCTAGCAGAGCTGGTTAGGGCTGTTTTTCATGATATCTTTAGGATTAATCACTAAATGAGTTACTGGCAACGAGATGGCCAGAGTGAATTATTTACGAACAAGACATGAATAACCACATACCTCAGCAAGCTGCATCCTGGTGAACACTACTGGGTGTATACTACTGGGTGTATACTACTGGGTGTATACTACTGGGTGTATACTACTGGGTGTATACTACTGGGTGTATACTACTGATGTATACTACTGGGGTATACTACTGATGTATACTACTGATGTACACTACTGGGTGTATACTACTGGGTATACTACTGATGTACACTACTGGGTGTATACTACTGGGTGTATACTACTGATGTACACTACTGGGTGTATACTACTGGGTGTATACTACTGGGTGTATACTACTGCGTATACTACTGGGTGTATACTACTGATGTACACTACTGGGTGTATACTACTGGTGTATACTACTGATGTACACTACTGGGTGTATACTACTGATGTACACTACTGGGTGTATACTACTGGGTGTATACTACTGATGTACACTACTGGGTGTATACTACTGGGTGTATACTACTGATGTATAATACTAGGTGTATACTACTGATGTACACTACTGGGTGTATACTACTGATGTATACTACTGGATGTACACTACTGGGTGTATACTACTGATGCATACTACTGGATGTACACTACTGGTGTATACTACTGGGTGTATACTACTGGGTGTATACTACTGATGTATACTACTGGTGTACACTACTGGTGTACACTACTGGTGTATACTACTGCGTACACTACTGCATACTACTGGTGATACTACTGGTGTATACTACTGGTGTACACTACTGATGTACACTACTGGGTACACTACTGATGTACACTACTGGGTATACTACTGGTGTACACTACTGGGTTATACTACTGCGTATACTACTGGGTATACTACTGCGTATACTACTGGGTGTATACTACTGGTGTACACTACTGGATTATACTACTGGATGTATACTACTGGGTGTATACTACTGGTGTATACTACTGGGTGTACACTACTGGGTGTATACTACTGGGTGTATACTACTGGATGTATACTACTGGTGGTCCTTCTGTGGCTCAGTTGGTAGAGCATGGCGCTTGTAACGCCAGGGTAGTGGGTTCGATTCCCGGGACCACCCATACGTAGAATGTATGCACACATGACTGTAAGTCGCTTTGGATAAAAGCGTCAGCTAAATGGCATATATTATTATTATTATTATTATATTATATTATTATATTATATTATTATTACTGGTGTATACTACTGGTGTATACTACTGGGTGTACACTACTGGGTGTATACTACTGGGTGTATACTACTGGGTGTATACTACTGGATGTACACTACTGGGTGTACACTACTGGTGTATACTACTGGTGTACACTACTGATGTATTACTGGGTATACTACTGGGTACACTACTGGGTGTATACTACTGGATGTACACTACTGGGTGTATACTACTGGGTGTACACTACTGATGTACACTACTGATGTACACTACTGGATGTACACTACTGGGTACTACTGGTGTATACTACTGGATGTATACTACTGGGTGTATACTACTGGATGTACACTACTGGGTGTATACTACTGATGTATACTACTGGATGTATACTACTGGGTGTATACTACTGGGTGTACACTACTGGGTGTATACTACTGGATGTACACTACTGGGTGTATACTACTGATGTATACTACTGGATGTATACTACTGGGTGTATACTACTGGGTGTATACTACTGATGTATACTACTGGATGTATACTACTGGGTGTATACTACTGGGTGTACACTACTGGGTGTATACTACTGGGTGTATACTACTGGGTGTATACTACTGGATGTATACTACTGGTGTATACTACTGATGTACACTACTGGGTGTATACTACTGGGTGTACACTACTGGGTGTATACTACTGGTGTACTACTGGGTGTACACTACTGGGTGTACACTACTGGTGTGTACTACTGATGTATACTACTGGATGTATACTACTGGATCATACTACTGCGTGTATACTACTGGGTGTATACTACTGGATGTACACTACTGGATGTACACTACTGGTGTATACTACTGGGTGTATACTACTGCGTACACTACTGGGTGTATACTACTGGATGTACACTACTGCGTGTATACTACTGATGTATACTACTGGGTGTATACTACTGGGTGTATACTACTGGGTGTATACTACTGACACATACTACTGGGTGTATACTACTGGTGTATACTACTGCGTATACTACTGGGTGTATACTACTGGACGTATACTACTGGATGTACACTACTGGTGTATACTACTGGTGTATACTACTGGACGTATACTACTGGATGTATACTACTGGATGTATACTACTGGATGTACACTACTGGGTGTATACTACTGATGTATACTACTGGGTGTATACTACTGGGTGTACTACTGGGTGTATACTACTGGACGTATACTACTGGGTGTATACTACTGGATGTATACTACTGGGTGTATACTACTGGATGTATACTACTGGACGTATACTACTGGATGTACACTACTGGTGTATACTACTGGTGTATACTACTGGATGTACACTACTGGTGTATACTACTGGTGTATACTACTGGATGTATACTACTGGATGTATACTACTGGATGTATACTGCTGGATGTATACTACTGGATGTACACTACTGGGTGTATACTACTGGGCGTATACTACTGGATGTATACTACTGGATGTATACTACTGGATGTATACTACTGGATGTATACTACTGGTGTATACTACTGGATGTACACTACTGGTGTATACTACTGGTGTATACTACTGGATGTATACTACTGGATGTATACTACTGGATGTATACTACTGGATGTATACTACTGGATGTACACTACTGGGTGTATACTACTGGACGTATACTACTGGATGTATACTACTGGATGTATACTACTGGGTGTATACTACTGGATGTACACTACTGGGTGTATACTACTGGGTGTATACTACTGGGTGTATACTACTGGATGTATACTACTGGGTGTATACTACTGGATGTATACTACTGGACGTATACTACTGGATGTATACTACTGGGTGTATACTACTGGATGTATACTACTGATGTACACTACTGGTGTATACTACTGGATGTATACTACTGGATGTATACTACTGGTGTATACTACTGGATGTACACTACTGGATGTACACTACTGGGTGTATACTACTGATGTATACTACTGGATGTATACTACTGGATGTATACTACTGGTATACTACTGGTGTATACTACTGACGTATACTACTGGATGTACACTACTGGTGTATACTACTGATGTACACTACTGGGTGTACACTACTGGATGTATACTACTGGGTGTATACTACTGATGTATACTACTGGGTGTATACTACTGATGTATACTACTGGATGTATACTACTGGGTGTATACTACTGGGTGTACACTACTGGATGTATACTACTGGGTATACTACTGATGTATACTACTGGATGTATACTACTGGGTGTATACTACTGGGTGTATACTACTGGGTGTACACTACTGGGTGTATACTACTGATGTATACTACTGGATGTATACTACTGCGTGTATACTACTGGGTGTATACTACTGCGTACACTACTGGGTGTATACTACTGATGTATACTACTGGGTGTATACTACTGGATGTATACTACTGGGTGTATACTACTGGATTTTTTATTTTATTTTTTATTTCACCTTTATTTAACCAGGTAGGCTAGTTGAGAACAAGTTCTCATTTGCAACTGCGACCTGGCCAAGATAAAGCATAGCAGTGTGAACAGACAACACAGAGTTACACATGGAGTAAACAATTAACTAGTCAATAACACAGTAGAAAAAAATGGGCAATCTATATACAATGTGTGCAAAAGGCATGAGGAGGTAGGCGAATAATACAATTTGCAGATTAACACTGGAGTGATAAATGATCAGATGGGCATGTACAGGTAGAGATATTGGTGATATTGGTGTGCAAAAGAGCAGAAAAGTAAATAAATAAAAACAGTATAAAAACAGTATGGGAATGAGGCAGGTGAATAAGGGTGAGCTATTTACCTATAGACTATGTACAGCTGCAGCGATCGGTTAGCTGCTCGGATAGCTGATGTTTGAAGTTGGTGAGGGAGATAAAAGTCTCCAACTTCAGCGATTTTTGCAATTCGCCCAGTCACAGGCAGCAGAGTACTGGAACGAAAGGCGGCCAAATGAGGTGTTGGCTTTAGGGATGATCAGTGAGATACACCTGCTGGAGCGCGTGCTACGGATGGGTGTTGCCACGTGACCAGTGAACTGAGATAAGGCGGAGCTTTACCTAGCATGGACTTGTAAATGACCTGGAGCCAGTGGGTCTGGCGACGCTATGTAGTGAGGGCCAGCCGACTAGAGCATACAAGTCGCAGTGGTGGGTGGTATAAGGTGCTTTATGACAAAACGGATGGCACTGTGATAGACTGCATCCAGTTTGCTGAGTAGAGTGTTGGAAGCCATTTTGTAGATGACATCGCCGAAGTCGAGGATCGGTAGGGATAGTCAGTTTTACTAGGGTAAGCTTGGCAGCGTGAGTGAAGGAGGCTTTGTTGCGGAATAGGAAAGCCGACTCTGGATTTGATTTTTGATTGGAGATGTTTGATGTGAGTCTGGAAGGAGAGTTTGCAGTCTAGCCAGACACCTAGGTACTTATAGATGTCCACATATTCAAGGTTGGAACCATCCAGGGTGGTGATGCTACGGGCATGCAGGTGCAGGCAGCGTCGGTTGAAAAGCATGCATTTGGTTTTACTCGTTTAAGAGCAGTTGGAGGCCACGGAAGGAGTGCTGTATGGCATTGAAGCTCGTTTGGAGGTTTGATAGCACAGTGTCCAATGACGGGCCGAAAGTATATAGAATGGTGTCGTCTGCGTAGAGGTGGATCAGGGAATCGCCCGCGGCAAGAGCAACATCATTGATATATACAGAGAAAAGAGTCGGCCCGAGAATTGGGGTGTGGCACCCCATAGAGACTGCCAGAGGACCGGACAGCATGCCCTCTGATTTGACACACTGAACTCTGTCTGCAAAGTAATTGGTGAACTAAGGCAGTCATCCGAAAACCGAGGCTGTTGAGTCTGCCGATAAGAATTTGGTGATTGACAGAGTCGAAAGCTGGCGAGGTCGATGAAGACGGCTGCACAGTACTGTCTTTTATCGATGGCGGTTATGATATCATTTAGTACCTTGAGTGTGGCTGAGGTGCACCTGACCGGCTGGAAACCAGATTGCACAGCGGAGAAGGTACGGTGGGATTCGAGATGGTCAGTGACCTGTTTGTTGACTTGGCTGGTGACCTTAGATAGGCAGGGCAGGATGGATATAGGTCTATTTTGGGTCCAGGGTGTCTCCTCCTTTGAAGAGGGGGATGACTGCGGCAGCTTTCAATCCTTGGGGATCTCAGACGATATGAAAGAGAGGTTGAACAGGCTGGTGATACTACAATGGCGGCAGATAGTTTCAGAAATAGCTGGTCCAGATTGTCAAGCCCAGCTGATTTGTACTCCAGGTTTTGCAGCTCTTTCAGAACATCTGCTATCTGGGATTTGGGTAAAGGAGAACCTGGAGAGGCTTGGGTGAGGAACTACGGGGGGGCGGAGCTGTTGGCCGAGGTGGAGTAGCCAGGCGGAAGGCATGGCCAGCCGTTGAGAAGTGCTTATTGAAGTTTTCGATAATCATGGATTTATCTGGAGACCGTGTTTCCTAGCCTCAGTGGGGCAGCTGAGAGGAGGTGCTCTTGTTCTCCATGGACTTCACAGTGTCCCAGAACTTTTGGAGTTGGAGCTACAGGATGCAAACTTTTGCCTGAAGAAGCTGGCCTTAGCTTTCCTGACTGACTGCGTGTATTGGTTCCTGACTTCCCTGAACAGTTGCATATCACTACTGATGTATACTACTGGTGTATACTACTGGATGTATACTACTGGGTGTATACTACTGGATGTATACTACTGGATGTATACTACTGGATGTATACTACTGACGTATACTACTGACGTACACTACTGGGTGTATACTACTGGGTGTATACTACTGGATGTATACTACTGGACGTATACTACTGACGTATGTACTGACGTATACTACTGGGACGTATACTACTGGATGTATACTACTGGATGTACACTACTGACGTATACTACTGGATGTATACTACTGGATGTACACTACTGGACGTATACTACTGATGTATACTACTGGTGTATACTACTGGTGTATACTACTGGTGTATACTACTGATGTATACTACTGACGTATACTACTGGATGTATTCTACTGGATGTATACTACTGGTGTATACTACTGGGATGTATACTACTGGTGTATACTACTGGTGTATACTACTGCGTATACTACTGATGTATACTACTGGATGTATACTACTGGGATGTATACTACTGGACGTATACTACTGATGTATACTACTGGGTGTATACTACTGGATGTATACTACTGGATGTATACTACTGATGTATACTACTGATGTACACTACTGGTGTATACTACTGATGTACACTACTGGTGTATACTACTGGGTGTATACTACTGGTGTATACTACTGACGTATACTACTGGATGTATACTACTGACGTGTATACTACTGGATGTATACTACTGGATGTATACTACTGATGTATACTACTGGATATACTACTGGATGTATACTACTGGATGTATACTACTGGGTATACTACTGGATGTACACTACTGGATGTATACTACTGGATGTATACTACTGGATGTATACTACTGGTGTATACTACTGGATGTATACTACTGGATGTACACTACTGGTGTACACTACTGGATGTATACTACTGGACGTATACTACTGGGTGTATACTACTGGATGTATACTACTGGATGTATACTCACTGTGTGATGGTGTTCTGGACACTTTTCTCATTGAGCGTCATTCCAGGGGGCGGATCATTTTGCAAAGCCATTAGTTCCTTTTGTAGCCTTTTCTGTAAGGATAGAAAACACACGTTCCAGCTGTAGCCGGGATACAATAATGGGAGGTGTCTTTTAGTTGAAAACTACTCGTGTAAACATGATGCGACCGATCGGAGACACAATCCTCAAAGATGTCAGTACTTCCCTTGTTAGACAACGAACTAGACAGAATAACAGCCAGCCGAATGTCTCGTAATATCGTCTAATTTAAAGATGAAAATCAAAAAAGCTCGGTGTTATTAACACTACAGCTCGTTCAGCCTACGCAGTGTTTACCATCGGCGTTGATAGCAACTCGAGGGTTGGATATGAACATTTTGGGTTTCATCTGAATAAGGTTTCAGGGAATGCATAAGTAACATCATTAAACTAGTTAATCCACCTAATGAATATCGAGACAAGTTTACCCAGCCAGACTACTACATAATACCGTAAATAGACAAACCACCGTAACGTCAGTCCGCTATCCAGTTTCGCTCGTTCTGCTCCTGGCTGGCATGTCACTACATAATTAGATTGTTTTTTCCGGTAATCTCGCAAATGACGGTCTCCAACGGAGCACATAACGTTTTAGCTCGATAGTTAGTTATTAAAAACACACTGTGTCAGGTGCAGTGGGTTTTTATTCTATTGATGGTAGGTGCAGGCGTCGAAGTGACACCGTAAACAAATCAGTATAGATAATAATACAATTCAAATAATAAATAATGTATTAACTTGACTTGAAATATCAAATGGAAGAAAGAGAGAGGGAAAAAATGAGATATCAGATGAAAATGGATCCTCCGTCAGTAGGTCTTACCTGCATCGACGCCATGATGGAACCCCCCGCATCAGGACGACGCTACCCTCATGTCGTCACATGGGCTGGGGGGTGTTCACAAAACAAAACAGAAATGAATTCACTGAAAACAGTGTTGCCCTTCCCAGTATTGTGTCCGGAGGACAGAAAATATAACCAAAGATGCTCGAATGAATCCAGAGTAAGCGCAGTTTAATCGAAAATGTGAATTGGGGGTGTCACAGAGGGGTTAGAGACAAGCCAGCACGGTGTTGGGGAAGAAGAAGAAAAAGAGATAACTGAAGGTCAATGACCTCTAGTAGTGTCAGTGAAATAAAGGGCCCTTTCAAAACTGTTTCTCAGATTCCACAGATTTTCCTGGAGATAAATCAAAACCGATGTTATGTGTGAACAGTGAAGAGGATTGATGGTTGTAACAACAGGCTGTTGAATGCCAGCCTACCAACACGATAATCATTCCTCAGTCAGCACACATAGATACATTTTTTTAGCACAAATTCCCAGATATGGTTATTTTTTAATTCTGAACATCAAATCAAATTGATTTATATAGCCCTTCGTACATCAGCTGATATCTCAAAGTGCTGTACAGAAACCCAGCCTAAAACCCCAAACAGCAAAGCAATGCAGGTGTAGAAGCACGGTGGCTTGGAAAACTCCCTAGAAAGGCATAGATTTTTCTGGGTGAACCAGTGTGTTCGCTGAATATTCTCTTCACTTCACGGGCCCTTTGTCCTGTTGTTCTGCCCAACATGGTTTGTACCATGTTTTGTGTTGCTACCATGCTGGGTTGTCATGTTGTGTTGCTACCATGCTGGGTTGTCATGTTGTGTTGCTACCATGTTGTTGTAATGTTGTGTTGCTACCATGCTGGGTTGCCATGTTGTGTTGCTACCATGCTGGGTTGTCATGTTGTGTTGCTACCATGTTGTTGTCATGTTGTGTTGCTGCCATGTTGTTGTCATGTTGTGTTGCTACCATGTTGTTGTCATGTTGTGTTGCTACCATGCTGTTGTCATGTTGTGTTGCTACCATGCTGGGTTGTCATGTTGTGTTGCTACCATGCTGTTGTCATGTTGTGTTGCTACCATGTTGTTGTCATGTTGTGTTGCTACCATGTTGTGTCATGCTACCATGTTGTTGTCATGTTGTGTTGCTACCATGTTGTTGTCATGTTGTGTTGCTACCATGTTGTTGTCATGTTGTGTTGCTACCATGTTGTTGTCATGTTGTGTTGCTACCATGATGTTGTCATGTTGTGTTGCTACCATGATGTTGTCATGTTGTGTTACTACCATGTTGTGTTGCTACCATGTTGTTGTCATGTTGTGTTGCTACCATGTTGTTGTCATGTTGTGTTGCTACCATGCTGTTGTTATGTTGTGTTGCTACCATGTTGTTGTCATGTTGTGTTGCTACCATGTTGTTGTTATGTTGTGTTGCTACCATGTTGTGTTGCTACCATGTTGTTGTTATGTTGTGTTGCTACCATGTTGTTGTCATGTTGTGTTGCTACCATGTTGTTGTCATGTTGTGTTGCTACCATGTTGTTGTCATGTTGTGTTGCTACCATGTTGTTGTCATGTTGTGTTGCTACCATGCTGTTGTCATGTTGTGTTGCTACCATGTTGTTGTCATGTTGTGTTGCTACCATGTTGTTGTCATGTTGTGTTGCTACCATGTTGTGTTGCTACCATGTTGTTGTCATGTTGTGTTGCTACCATGCTGGGTTGTCATGTTGTGTTGCTACCATGTTGTTGTCATGTTGTGTTGCTACCATGTTGTTGTTGTCATGTTGTGTTGCTACCATGTTGTTGTCATGTTGTGTTGCTACCATGTTGTTGTCATGTTGTGTTGCTACCATGTTGTTGTCATGTTGTGTTGCTACCATGTTGTTGTCATGTTGTGTTGCTACCATGTTGTTGTCATGTTGTGTTGCTACCATGTTGTTGTCATGTTGTGTTGCTACCATGTTGTTGTCATGTTGTGTTGCTACCATGTTGTTGTCATGTTGTGTTGCTACCATGTTGTTGTCATGTTGTGTTGCTACCATGTTGTTGTCATGTTGTGTTGCTACCATGCTGTTGTCATGTTGTGTTGCTACCATGCTGTTGTCATGTTGTGTTGCTACCATGCTGTTGTCATGTTGTGCTGCTACCATGCTGTTGTCATGTTGTGTTGCTACCATGTTGTGTTGCTACCATGTTGTTGTCATGTTGTGTTGCTACCATGTTGTTGTCATGTTGTTGCTACCATGCTGTTGTTATGTTGTGTTGCTACCATGTTGTTGTCATGTTGTGTTGCTACCATGTTGTTGTTATGTTGCCATGTTGCTACCATGTTGTGTTGCTACCATGTTGTTGTCATGTTGTGTTGCTACCATGTTGTAGCTGTGTTGTGTTGCTACCATGTTGTTGTCATGTTGTGTTGCTACCATGTTGTTGTCATGTTGTGTTGCTACCATGCTGTTGTCATGTTGTGTTGCTACCATGTTGTTGTCATGTTGTGTTGCTACCATGTTGTTGTCATGTTGTGTTGCTACCATGTTGTTGTTGCTACCATGTTGTTGTCATGTTGTGTTGCTACCATGCTGGGTTGTCATGTTGTGTTGCTACCATGTTGTTGTCATGTTGTGTTGCTACCATGTTGTTGTTGTCATGTTGTGTTGCTACCATGTTGTTGTCATGTTGTGTTGCTACCATGTTGTTGTCATGTTGTGTTGCTACCATGTTGTTGTCATGTTGTGTTGCTACCATGTTGTTGTTGTCATGTTGTGTTGCTACCATGTTGTTGTCATGTTGTGTTGCTACCATGTTGTTGTCATGTTGTGTTGCTACCATGTTGTTGTCATGTTGTGTTGCTACCATGTTGTTGTCATGTTGTGTTGCTACCATGTTGTTGTTATGTTGTGTTGCTACCATGTTGTTGTCATGTTGTGTTGCTACCATGTTGTTGTCATGTTGTGTTATTACCATGTTGTGTTGCTACCATGTTGTTGTTATGTTGTGTTGCTACCATGTTGTTGTCATGTTGTGTTGCTACCATGTTGTTGTCATGTTGTGTTGCTACCATGTTGTTGTCATGTTGTGTTGCTACCATGTTGTTGTCATGTTGTGTTGCTACCATGTTGTTGTCATGTTGTGTTGCTACCATGTTGTTGTCATGTTGTGTTGCTACCATGCTGTGTTATGTGTTGCTGCCATGCTGTGTTGTCGCTCTTTAGGTCTCTCTTTTGTGTTGCTATGTAGTGTTGTGTTGTCTCTCTCGTGTTTTGTCCTATATTTTTACTGATTTGTATTTTTAATCCAAACCCCGGAGGTCATGTTGTTTGCTACCATGCTGGTTGTCCGTTATTGCTAAATAAGAATTTGTTCTTAACTGACTTGCCTATGTTAAATAAAGGTTAAACTAAATTAAAATATAACGTTCAGTCCCCGTGCCTTCAGAAAGTATTCATACCCTTTACTTATTCCACATTTTTCCATGTTACAGCCAATTAAAAATGGATTAAATCGACACATAATGACCCATATTCACAAAGTGAACATGTTTTTGACATTTCAGAACATTTTTGGAAAATGAATTAGAGAAATATCTGTTTACATACAGTACCAGTCACACATTGGGACACACCTACTCATTCAAGTGTTTTTGTAAAAAAAAATAATACAATTTCTACATTGTAGAATAATGTTGAAGACATCAATCAACACTGTGAAATAACATGTAAGGAATCATGTTGTAATGAAAAGTGTTAAACAAATCAAAATATATTTTATATTTGAGATTCTTCAAAGTAGCCACCTTTTGCCTTGATGACAGTTTTGTCATGTTGTGTTCTCTAACCAGCTTCATGAATGTTGTAGTCACCTGGAATGCATTTCAATTAACAGGTGTGCCTTGTAAAAAGTTCATTTGTGGAATTTCTTTCCTTTTGTTGCATTTGAGCCAATCAGTTGTGTTGTGACGAGGTAGGGCTGGTATACAGAAGATTATTTGATAAAACACAAATATACTTTATGGCAAGAACTGCTCAAATAAGCAAAGAGAAATGACAGTCTATCTTTACTTTAAGACATGAAGGTCCATAAATATGGAATATTTCAAGAACTTTTAATGTTTATTCAAGTGCAGTCGCAAAAACCATCAAGCGCTTGATGAAACTGGCTCTCATGAGGACCGCCACAGGAAAGGAAGACCCAGAGTTACCCCTGCTGCAGAGGATAAATTCATTAGAGTTACCAGCCTTAGAAATTGCAGGCCAAATAAATGCTTCACAGACACATCTCAACATCAACTGTTCAGGGAGACTGTGTGAATCAGGCCTTCATGGTCGAATTGCTGCAAAGAAACAACTACTAAAGGACACCAAATAGAAGAAGAGACTTGCTTGGTCCAAGAAACACAAGCAATGGACATTAGACCGGTGGAAATCTGTCCTTTGCTCTGATGAGTCCAAATTTGAGATTTTTGGTTCCACTGCAGTGTCTTTGTGAGATGCAGAGTAGGTGAACGGATGCTCTCCACTTGTTTGGTTCCCACCGTGAAGCATGGAGGAGGAGGTGTGATGGTGCTTTGCTGATGACACTGTCTGTGATGTATTTAGAATTCAAGGCACACTTAACCAGCCTGGCTACCACAGCATTCTGCAGTGATACACCATCCCATCTGGGTTGTGCTTAGTGGGACTATCATTTGTTTTTCAACAGGACAATGACCCAACACACCTCCAGGCTGTCTAAGGGCTATTTGACCAAGAAGGAGAGTGAAAATGGATTAAATGCATCAGATGACCTGGCCTCCACAATCACCCGACCTCAACCCAGTTGAGATGATTTGGGATGAGTTGGACCGCTGAGTGAAGGAAAAGCAGCCAACAAGTGCTTAGCATATGTGGGAACTCCTTCAATACTGTTAGAAAGCATTCCAGGTGAAGCTGGTTGAGAGAATGCCAAGAGTGTGCAAAGCTGTCATTTATGGCAAAGGGTGGCTACTTTGAAGAATCTAAAATATTAAATATATTTTGAATTTGCTTAACACTTTTTTCATTACTACATGATTCCATGTGTGTCATTTCATAGTGTTGATGTATTCACTATTATTCTACAACATAGAAAATAGTAAAAAAAATAAAGAAAAACCCTTGGATGAATAGGTGTGTCCAAACGTTTCACTGGTACTGTAAGTATCCACACCACTGAGGCAATACATTGTAGAAGCACCTTTGGCTTATGGTTGTAAGAGCTGTAAGAGCTGTAAGAGCTGTAAGAGCTGTAAGAGCTGTAAGAGCTGTAAGAGCTGTAAGAGTGTAAGAGCTGTAAGAGCTGTAAGAGCTGTAAGAGCTGTAAGAGCTGTAGCTGCAAGAGTTGTAAGAGCTGTAAGAGCTGTAAGAGCTTTAAGAGCTGTAAGAGCTGTAAGAGCTGTAAGAGCTGTAAGAGCTGCAAGAGCTGTAAGAGTTGTAAGAGCTGTAAGAGCTGTAAGAGCTGTAAGAGTTGTAAGAGCTGTAAGAGCTGTAAGAGTTGTAAGAGCTGTAAGAGCTGTAAGAGCTGTAAGAGCTGTAAGAGCTGTAAGAGCTGTATGAGCTGTAAGAGCTGTAAGAGCTGTAAGAGCTGTAAGAGCTGTAAGAGCTGTAAGAGCTGTAAGAGCCGTAAGAGTGTAAGAGCTGTAAGAGCTGTAAGAGCTGTAAGAGCTGTAAGAGCTGTATGAGCTGTAAGAGCTGTAAGAGCTGTAAGAGTTGTAAGAGCTGTATGAGCTGTAAGAGCTGTAAGAGAAGAGCTGTAGCTGTAAGAGTTGTAGAGCTGTATGAGCTGTAAGAGCTGTAAGAGTTGTAAGAGCTGTAAGAGCTGTAAGAGCTGTAAGAGTTGTAAGAGCTGTATGAGCTGTAAGAGTTGTAAGAGCTGTAAGAGTTGTAAGAGCCATAAGAGCCGTAAGAGTTGTAAGAGCTGTAAGAGCTGTAAGAGTTGTAAGAGCTGTAAGAGTTGTAAGAGCTGTAAGAGTTGTAAGAGCTGTAAGAGCTGTAAGAGTTGTAAGAGCTGTAAGAGCTTTAAGAGCTGTAAGACTTGTAAGAGCTGTAAGAGCTGTAAGAGTTGTAAGAGCTGTAAGAGTTGTATGAGCTGTAAGAGCTGTAAGAGCTTTCCACCCTGTATTGTGCAACATGTTGCCTGTTATTTTATGAACATTCTTCAAGCTCTGTCAAATTGGTTGTTGATTTTTGCTAGACAATAGTTTTCAGGTCTTGCCATAGATATTCTAGTAGATTTAAGTCAAAACTGTAACTCGGCCACTGAGGAACGTTCTTCCTTGTAAGCAACTCCAGGTGTAGATTTTTGCCTTGTGTTTTAGGTTATTGTCCTGCTGAAAGGTGAATTCATCTCCCAGTGTCTGGTGGAAAGCAGACTGAACCAGGTTTTCCTCTAGGATTGTTCCTGTGCTTAGCTCCATTTTTTTTATGCCCGTAAAACTCCCCAGTCCTTAACAATTATAAGCATACCCATAACATGATGCAGCCACCACTATTCTTGAAAATATGGAGAGTGGTACTCAGTAATGTGTTGGATTTGACCCAAACATAAACATTTGTTTTAAGGACAGAAAGGTAATTGCTCTGCCAATATTTTTGACTTGATGCAAACAGGATGCATGTTTTGAAATATTATTTTAATTCTGTACAGGTCTCCTCCTTTTCCCTCTGTCAACTAAGTCAGTATTGTGGAGTAACTACAATGTTGTTGATCCATCTTCAGTTTTCTCCTATCACAGCCACTAAACTCTTGACAGTTTTAAAGTCACCATTGGCCTCATTGTTAAATCCCTGAGCAGTTTCCTTCCTCTCTGGGCAACTGAGTTAGTAAGGAACGCCTGTATCTTTGTAGTGACTGGGCGTATTGATACACCATCCCAAGTGTAATTAATAACTTCACTATGCTCAAAGGGATATTAAATGTGTACTATTTTTTTTTTTACCCATCTACCAATAGGTGTCCTTCTTTGCGAGGCATTGGAAAACCTCCCTGGTCTTTGTGGTTGAATCTGTGTTTGAAATTCACTGCTCAACTGAGGGACCTCACAGATGACTGTGGGTGGAGTACAGATATGAGGTAGTCATTCAAAACTCATGATAAACAATATTATTGTACAATACGATTATTTCCATGCAACTTATGCGAATTGTAAAGCACATTTTTACTCCTGAACTTTAGGTTTACCATAACAAAGGAGTTGACTACTTATTAACTCGAGACATTTAATTTATAATTAATTAGTAAAATGTATTCCAAATCGAATCGCATTTCATTGGTCGCATACACATATTTAGCAGATGTTATTGCGGGTGTAGAAAAATGCTTGCGTTCCACTTTGACTTTATGGGGTTGATGTGTGCAGGCCAGTGACACAAATCTAAATTTAATCTATTTTATATTCAGGCTGTTACACGACATAATGTTGAAAAGGTCTAGGAGTGGGGAATAATAATTTCTTAAGGCACTATATGCCAGCTGTGTTTTTGCAGAGACAAGCCTGATAATGTGACTCCCAACGTTGTTGAGGACCTTTTAAGGTCATACGCACAGCCTCTCCTGTGATGAGAAAGAGTCAGGAGCGCTGGTCAGATGTCTAAGAGGCTTCAGTGAAATTAGTGCAGGGGGGAAAAAAAAAAAAAACACTCTCTTCTCCTATGAGGGAGAACATTGCTACAATGTTGAACAGTGTCTTCACCAATGGAGGCTGGTGAGAGGAAGCATAGGAGGTCCGGCTCATTGTCGTGGAATATATGGGCCGGTATCGAAGACATCAAACACACAGAAACTCCATTTCAATGAGCCCATCCTCCTAGATCTCCTCACACCAGCATCCACTGGTCTTCTCTCTGATGTAATAAAGAGATGTGATCCATTGTCATTATATTATTTTGTCAATGGAGTCATCAGACATAAAGGAAGTTGACTGTAATTAGTCTGCCTCGATACATGAGGTTTTATGTTGGCAGATACTCATCGGTCCCGTATTTATCTAGCGTCTCGGAGAAGCCGTGCTGATCTGGGATCAGGTCCACCTTGCCCAGGGTATTTTATTATCTAAAACGCAAAAACTGAGGCTACACTTTACTGGAGGCGTGTGACATGACATCATGAAGCCGTCTATGGACGGGTAATCGAGTTACCGTCACACTAGTAGGACCCTATGAACACATTATCGGGAACAGATAACGGAACTCCCAGAGGTTGATAGCCCAGGGGAACACATTTATATTAGGTTAGACTACTCTGCCAGGCTTGTGTCCACTAGAACCTAACTGGATAAATATGGACTGAACCAGGGGAAGGACTACCCGAGCATGTCCTATAAGAAACTTGTTTTCATCGTAAAACATTTTGACATGGTTTGCACTAATGAACATAAACCAGGCCAACAGACCTTCGATATCTATTCTGTTCTAATTCAATGTAAAAAGCTGTAAACACAAGAGGGGAGCCATTTGGCACCAAAACACTCAGGCATACTTTGTGGTGGGGAGGTAAAGGAATGATTGGGTACGACGTGGGGGGGGGTAGCCACTGTCGCATTCTAGAGCAGCCATATCAGTTTATTAGATTAAGATTCAAATCTTTACTACCAGAATGTAGACAAAGCATTGTGCAAAAAAAAAAAAAAAAAAAAACATTTTACATACTGACAACTTACTCATCATTCACTTTTGTTTTTATATCTGAAGCAACATGGCAAACAAGTTAAATAGTCAAAAAAAAGGTTTTACACTGCTACATTTCTTTTGAAGTTTTTAACAATCCAAGAAGTTGGCAGCCATGAGTAGTTCCAGGGCGATCTCAGGGGCGATGGGGAACTCTGGGATCTCCGTGGAGCTGTTGGTGTAGCGGACCTTGTAGGTGAAGTACATGCACACCTTGGACAGGACATGGGAGGGGATCTCTCTGAAGTTCACTTCGTTGGTTTCATTCTCTGCAAACTGACCTGGAGAAAAGGGAGAAGTGACCCATTAGGATGTAAATCCCAACACATTATCCTGAATGTCTGTTTACCTCCTGACCCACTCATCCAAATCAGAGTTTAGATCGGTTTCTCATCTAGCTCCTGTTTTTGTTGTTATGTGATGCAGCTTGATGTACATCTCCTGGACAGGACACAAATCTATCGTAAGGGTCTTAACCCCTTAATGCCGAGTGCCAAGCACAGTTTCCCCATTTTAAAAGACTTTAGTATGACTCGGCCAGGGATCAAACTCTCAACCTTCCAATCTCAGAGTAGACACTAACCACTAGGCCACTGAGTTGGTAGACCAGCACCAGGCACAATCTTTGCTAAATCAAACACTGCTTACCTGGCGTTAATGGTCCCTGAGGTCAAAGGGCTTACCTGGCGTTAATGGTCCCTGAGGTCAAAGGGCTTAACCTGGTCCACTCAACATGGCGTTGATGGTCCCTGAGGTCAAAGGGCTTAACCTGGTCCACTCAACATGGCGTTGATGGTCCCTGAGGTCAAAGGGCTTACCTGGTCCACTCAACATGGCATTGATGGTCCCTGAGGTCAAAGGGCTTACCTGGTCCACTCAACATGGCATTGATGGTCCCTGAGGTCAAAGGGCTTACCTGGTCCACTCAACATGGCTTTGATGGTCCCTGAGGTCAAAGGTCCCCACTCAACATGGCTTTGATGGTCCCTGAGGTCAAAGGGCTTACCTGGTCCACTCAACATGGCTTTAATGGTCCCTGAGGTCAAAGGGCTTACCTGGTCCACTCAACATGGCTTTGATGGTCCCTGAGGTCAAAGGGCTTACCTGGTCCACTCAACATGGCTTTAATGGTCCCTGAGGTCAAAGGGCTTACCTGGTCCACTCAACATGGCTTTGATGGTCCCTGAGGTCAAAGGGCTTACCTGGTCCACTCAACATGGCTTTGATGGTCCCTGAGGTCAAAGGGCTTACCTGGTCCACTCAACATGGCTTTGATGGTCCCTGAGGTCAAGGCGTGTTCTCTCTTCACTATGAACTCGTGGCCATCAGAGGAGATCAGCTTCACATACATGGCATCTGGGCCTTCACAGCCACCGTAGGTCTTCTCTTCACCATCTAATGAGGGGCAGAGGCAAAAGTAAGACCGCTGAAACTGGGGTGGCAAGGTAGCCTAGTGGTTAGAGCGTTGGACTAGTAACCGAAAGTTTGCAAAATTGAATCCCCCGAGCTGACAAGGTAAAAATCTGTTGTTCTGCCCCTGAACAAGACAGTAGACTTGGCGCTCCAGTAGACTTGGCGCTCCGGTACCGCTTGCCGTGCGGTAGCAGAGAGAACATTCTTTGACTGGGGTGGCTGGAGTCTGACACTTCTTAGGGACATCCTCTGACACCGCCTGGTATAGAGGTCCTGGATGGCAGAAGCCAGGCCCCAGTGTGGGTCCATTCTCGTCATTGAGCAGATAGTGTTTTTCTCAAATTTAACCAGGATGTCAAGAGTCCCACATATCAGTACAACTTTTATTTTAGCAAAAAAGCAATAAGACACCATTGACCACCTTAAAAATAAAACGATACTGCTACCTGCTGGAGAATATAGATTTTGGGCCCAGTTATCCCTCTCGCCTTGCTCTCTCTGCTAGTAATTCTTTTTTTCCACGAGGTGCCATTTTTTCATTCATTATCTTGACAACAAACATTGAAACATGTCAACTGAACAATTCCACTCACCCATGTTATCTTCAAAATCGAAAAACTCTTGTCCCTGAAACAAACAGACGACTTTGTTAAAAATCACTATGGTCACACTTCAAAATGTCTAATTGCAGGTGGCTGGCTAGATACCGTTAGCTGGCTAATTAATAACAAACATTATAGCATTTTATTTGGTAGCTAAACGCGTTACATATTTTTCTTAAAATATATTTTACATGGCATTCCTCAAATAGTTGAAAGCCTGAATCGGATCAAACCCCTACCCGTAAAGACACAGCTGAAGCACCAGGCTATCAGAAGGTAGCTATGTTAGCTAGCTGGCTAACCAGTCGTTACCTTCCAGTTGGACAAACAATCAAGGTACCAAAAATACAGATATATATTCCGATGACAAATACACCTTACAATATAGAGATTTACGCGATATTAGTGATATAGTGTCATAACAAAAATATAATTATGTTCATTACCACACAATAGTTGAATGTTGAGGTGTCGGCTAGCAAGATATTTTGACACAGGAAACGGTTCCGCTAAATAGTGTTGCGCGTCTGTAATTCAATCCGGAGGATTCCGCACAATAGGTGATACAACTTCCCGCTTACATTGGTTCCGGTCTGACATTTTGTTTAAGGTTGACATAAATAAATCTAATCTGGTGGTGGAATGTATCAAATATGTTCAAGGTTTAATAGAGGTGCATTTAACGAAGCAAAACATTTATAGGGTTTCCTGACTTTTTTTTAACCTTCATTTTCAAGATATATGTTGCATGGTTTTGCAATGTAGAATGGGGCGACACCGCAGCTCGGTGGAAAAAAAGCAGTATTACACAAACGTCATAGAACAACAACAATAGCAGCAACACTGCAAAGGAAGTAGTATGATAATATTTCGTTATAGTAGATGTTTCCATACGGTTAGAGGAATTATCCTTCATTGGGCCATCAATATGATTAATCCAAGTTTGTTTAATTTCAACATCCCCTATTATGTCATAATTTTTATCTAAACTGGTGCAGTGCATAATAGGATTGTTAACCCAACTGTCTCTCCAGGGGGCGCCTTAGACTGCTGCTCCATTCAGAAGGCTTGGTCTCCATCCTAAATGGCACCCTATTCCCTACACAGAGCACTATGCCCTATGGGCCCTGGTCAAAAGTAGTGCACTATAAAGGGAATAGGGTGCCATTTTAGGACATAAATTTGGTCTGGCTAGGCTAACACGCTAATGTAGCACTGGCACTGCTGTTCAGGTCTGTCAGCCTTAGTCCTGACAGGGGACAGCAACTGCTGGCGGACAGACACACACCCCAACAGCCCCCTGCCCTACCACAGGCCCTATCAATATAGTTCTGAGAGAGAGAGTAAGAGAGAGAAGACAGAGAGAGAGAGAGGGTGGTGGTGGTGAATGTGTGTATGACATCTGTATCTAGGCTCATATCATTGTTGTTTTGTGTATTTGTACTGATACGATATTTATACTTGTCAGACCAATAGAGCACTTTGAATTGTCAATGTGTGTGTTGGCTGAGAGAGAGAGAAGCAATGAGAGAGAGAGGGTAGAGAGAGAGAGTGAGACAGAGAGGGTAGAAAGAGAGAGAGAGGAAGAGGTAGAGCGAGAGAGAGAGTAGAGAGAAAGAGAGTGTGAGAGAGAGAGGGAGAGGCAGAGAGAGAGAGGAAGAGAGAGAAAGGGAGAGAGACAGAGAGAGAGAGAGACAGAGAGACAGAGAGACAGAGAGAGAGACACACACACAGAGAGAGACACACACAGAGAGAGAGAGAGAGAGAGAGAGGGAGAGGCAGAGAGAGAAAGGGAGAGAGAGAGAGAGACAGAGAGAGAGACAGAGAGAGAGAGAGAGAGAGACACACACAGAAAGAGAGAGACACACAGAGAGAGCGAGAGAGCGAGAGAGAGAGAGAGAGAGGGAGAGGGAGAGGGAGAGGGAGAGAGAGAGGGATATGGAGTGAGAGTGATAGTGTGGGTTACAGGTGGTTGGCAGGGATCTGCTGAGCGTGTCAAACAGGAAAGTGTGACCTTAGTCATGATGAGTGTAGATCAGCCATACTAGCCAAGTCAGCGACCTCACTTTAGTAAGTGCGACATACACGTGTGAAAGACAGAGAGAGAGAGAGAGAGAGAGAGAGAGAGAGAGAGAGAGAGAGGGGGGGGGGATTGTGTGTGTCACTGTCCTCTCTCGTGTGTGTGTGTGTGTGTGTGTGTGTGTGTGTGTGTGTGTGTGTGTGTGTGTGTGTGTGTGTGTGTGTGTGTGTGTGTGTGTGTGTGTGTGTGTGTGTGTGTGTGTGTGT
The DNA here is from genome assembly GCF_023373465.1 of Oncorhynchus keta. Lineage (NCBI taxonomy): Eukaryota > Metazoa > Chordata > Actinopteri > Salmoniformes > Salmonidae > Oncorhynchus > Oncorhynchus keta. The sequence continues at coordinate 4,055,916 of NC_068424.1, read as the reverse complement.
GTTCTACTTTGTAGAACATGCTTCATACTGTATCTCATTCCCTCATCCTATTGTTACGGATTGATCATGTCTCATGTACAGTTTAGCTTAGTTTAGGTTCTCAGTTACAGCCTGAGTGGATCATCTGATACATCTGATACTACACATTACACATTATACTACTAACACATTATACTACTAACACATTATACTAACACATTATACTAACACATTATACAACTAACACATTATACTACTAACACATTATACAACTAACACATTATACTACTAACACATTATAATAACACATTATACTAACACATTATACTACTAACACATTATGCTAACACATTATGCTAACACATTATACTACTAACACATTATACTAACACATTATACTAACACATTATACAACTAACACATTATACTACTAACACATTATACTACTAACACATTATACTACTAACACATTATACTACTAACACATTATACTAACACATTATACTAACACATTATACAACTAACACATTATACTACTAACACATTATAATACTAACACATTATACTACTAACACATTATACTACTAACACATTATACTAACACATTATACTACTAACACATTATACTACTAACACATTATACTACTAACACATTATACTAACTAACACATTATACTACTAACACATTATACTACTAACACATTATACTAACACATTATACAACTAACACATTATACTACTAACACATTATACTACTAACTCATTATACTACTAACACATTATGCTAACACATTATACTACTAACACATTATACTACTAACACATTATACTACTGACACATTATACTAACACATTATACTACTAACACATTATACTACTAACACATTATACTAACACATTATACTACTAACTCATTATACTACTAACACATTATACTAACACATTATACTACTAACTCATTATACTA
>NC_068424.1:3997470-4052470 GCF_023373465.1 Oncorhynchus keta | reverse complement strand
CAACACCCCTAATCAGCCGCGATCCCAAATACTACAAACCCCAATACGAAAATACAATAACATAAACCCATGTCACACCCTGGCCTGACCAAATATATAACGAAAACACAAAATACTAAGACCAAGGCGTGACATGTGAAGCATAGCTTGGCTGCCTGAGGCGGGTTCTGGGTGAGGACTATTAGGCCATGGTCGGCGGCGAGGGTGGATTATCCCAGGACGCGAAGGGGAGGAACTATGACATTAATGGAGTGGGGTCCACGTCCCGAGCCGGAACCGCCACCATGGACAGACGCCCACCCGGACCCTCCCTATGGTTGTGAGGTGCGTCCGGGAGTCCGCACCTTAGGAGGGGGTTCTGTCACGCCTTGGTCATAGTGTTTTGTGTTTTCGTTATATATTTGGTCAGGCCAGGGTGTGACATGGGTTTAAATGTTGTGTTTCGTATTGGGGGTTTGTAGTTATTGGGATTGCGGCTGAGTAGGGGTGTAGCCTGTTGGCTGCCTGAGGCGGTTCTCAATCAGAGTCAGGTGATTCTGGTTGTCTCTGATTGGGAACCGTATTTAGGTAGCCGGGGTTTCACTTTGTATTTCGTGGGTGATTGTTCCTGTCTCTGTGTAGTTTCACCAGATAGGCTGTAATTAGTTTTCACGTTCCGTTTGTTGTTTTGTATTTGTATAAGTTATTTCATGTATCGCGATTCATTTATTAAAGACATGAGTAACCACCACAAACGAAGAACGCCGTTACAGTATTGTTTCACATTGAGAGCTCTAACTCCGTCTGAGAATATCACGGGCGAGATTAAACCACGATGGCTGGATATGCTAGAACTGTCACCTTTAATATTTAATATTTAATATCTCCAAGGCTGCGCTCCGACGCTCAGAGAGGAGAAGATCGATTATTTGTCTGGATAGGCCCTGAAAATGTGACATGTCTATGCAAATGTCTGGATAGACCACTCGAATGATCCCAGTCCCTCCAGCTGACAGGAGAGCAGACAGATGGGTCTTACACACAAGCGATGTTGTTCATGAATAACGTTGTATACATTTACATTTTACATTTAAGTCATTTAGCAGACGCTCTTATCCAGAGCCACTTACAAATTGGTGCATTCACTGTTATATTTAGAGGTTACTCATAAGTGGATGGTGTTAAGATGCACTTGTAACTGTACTTTTTTAGGATGATATCAACATTCTGGATTCAACATGTGGTTAATAGCTAGCTAAGGTATTAGCAGGCGTGAACGATGACTAATGATCCCAGTCCCTCCTATTGTGCATCTGTTGTAGAAAGAGGAGACAATTCGTAGAACATAATGTGGCTCTACAAATGTTTAGTTTCCTTTTGGATGCAGATGCTGGATGGAGAATGGGGAATTCTGGGTGATTAAAACAACCTGATCTCCAAAGTCTCACGTCTCAATCAACCACCCACAACGCAGAGCTACAGCGTTGCAGTCCAGCTAGCTCGTTAGCACACACGCGAGGGCGTGGCTAGTGTGGCTAGGCGACATACGCTTGTGTGACGGATGTGAAACGGCTAGCTTAGTTAGCGGTGCGCGCTAAATAGCGTTTCAATCGATGACGTCACTTGCTCTGAGACCTTGAAGTAGTGGTTCCCCCTTTGCTCTGCAAGGTCCGCGGCTTTTTGTGGAGCGATGGGTAACGATGCTTCGTGGGTTACTGTTGTTGATGTGTGCAGAGGGTCCCTGGTTCGCGCCCGGGTATGGGCGAGGGGACGGTCTAAAGTTATACTGTTGCACTTGTATAGTGTAAACTCTCTGTTTGACCACTACTGGACCATTGCAATGTTCACTGGAAGTCTTTGTACACCAAAATGTCAGTCGGAACCGACCGAGATAACCTTTGACCTACAGCTGCTGCTCCTCTCTATTTTAGGAGGGCCTTATAACAGGGCTCCATTCACACACACATACATGCACACACACACACACACACACACACATACATACACACACACACACACACACATACATACATACATACATACACACACACACACACACACATACATACACATACGCACACACGCACACACACACACACAGGCACACACACACACACACACACACACACACGCATACATACATACGCACACACACACACACACACACACACACACACACACACACACACACACACACACACACACACACACACACACACACATACACACATACACACACGCGCACGCACACACACACACACATACACACACAAACACTTGAATACACACACACAAACACACACACACACACATATAGTTTATGAAATCAACCCAAATCGTGCCAAATGGTGTCTACCCCATGTGTCACAATGGGATATGATTAGCTGTTAGTGTTTCTGCTCAGTCCTTTTCTTGAACTTGATCAATTGGGGCCCTGCCGTTTTCTCTCAGTAGAACGTATCAGCTCAGTAGAACGTATCGGCCCAGTAGAACGTATCGGCTCAGTAACCGTAGAACGTATCGGCCAAGTAGAACGTATCGGCTCAGTAACCAGTAGAACGTATCGGCCCAGTAACCAGTAGAACGTATCAGCCCAGTAGAACGTATCGGCCCAGTAACCAGTAGAACGTATCAGCCCAGTAGAACGTATCGGCCCAGTAGGACGTATCGGCCCAGTAGAACGTATCGGCCCAGTAGGACGTATCGGCCCAGTAGAACGTATCGGCCCAGTAGAACGTATTGGCCCAGTAACCAGTAGAACGTATCGGCCCAGTAACCAGTAGGACGTATCGGCCCAGTAACCAGTAGGACGTATCGGCCCAGTAGGACGTATCGGCCCAGTAGAACGTATCGGCCCAGTAGAACGTATCAGCCCAGCAGAATGTATCGGTCAAGTAGGACATATCGGCCCAGTAACCAGTAGAACGTATCGGCCCAGTAGAACGTATCGGCCCATTAAAACGTATCGGCCGAGTAACCAGTTGAACGCATCGGCCCAGTAACCAGTAGAACGTATCGGCCCAGTAGAACGTATCGGCCTAGTAGAATGTATCGGCCCAGTAACCAGTAGAACGTATCGGCCCAGTAGAACGTATCGGCCCAGTAGGACGTATCGGCCCAGTAACCAGTAGAACGTATCGGCCCAGTAACCAGTAGGACGTATCGGCCCAGTAGAACGTATTGGCCCAGTAACCAGTAGACCGTATCGGCCCAGTAACCAGTAGAACGTATCGGCCCAGTAGAACGTATCGGCCCAGTAGGACGTATCGGCCCAGTAACCAGTAGAACGTATCGGCCCAGTAACCAGTAGAACGTATCGGCCCAGTAACCAGTAGAACGTATCGGCCCAGTAAACAGTAGAACGTATCGGCCCAGTAGAACGTATCGGCCCAGTAACCAGTAGAACATATCGGCCCAGTAGGACGTATCGGCCCAGTAGAACGTATTGGCCCAGTAACCAGTAGAACGTATCGGCCCAGTAACCAGTAGAACATATCGGCCCAGTAGAACGTATCGGCCCAGTAGAACGTATTGGCCCAGTAACCAGTAGAACGTATCGGCCCAGTAGAATGTATCGGCCCAGGTTAACGTATCGGCCCAGTAGAATGTATCGGCTCAGCAGAATGTATCGGCCGAGTAGAACGTATCGGCCCAGTAGAACGTATCGGCCGAGTAGAACGTATCGGCCCAGTAACCAGTAGAACGTATCGGCCGAGTAGAACGTATCGGCCCAGTAACCAGTAGAACGTATCGGCCCAGTAGAACATATCGGGCCCAGTAACCAGTAGAACGTATCAGCCCAGTAGAACGTATCGACCCAGTAGGACGCATCGGCCCAGTAACCAGTAGAACGTATCGGCCCAGTAGAACGTATCGACCAAGTAGGACGTATCGGCCCAGTAACCAGTAGAGCGTATCGGCCCAGTAGAACGTATCGGCCCAGTAGGACATATCGGCCCAGTAGAACGTACCGGCCCAGTAAGCAGTAGAATGTATCGGCCCAGTAGAACGTATTGGGCCCAGTAGGAGATATCGGCCCAGTAGAACGTATCGGCCCAGTAAGCAGTAGAACGTATCGGCCCAGTAGAACGTATCGGCCCAGTAGTGGTCCTTCTGTAGCACAGTTGGTAGAGCATGGCGCTTGTAACGCCAGGGTAGTGGGTTCGATTCCCGGGACCACCCATACGTAGAATGTATGCACACATGACTGTAAGTCGCTTTGGATAAAAGCGTCTGCTAAATGGCATATATTATTATATTATAACTTATCGGCCCAGTAACCAGTAGAACGTATCGGCCCAGTGGAACGTATCGGCCCAGTAAGCAGTAGAATGTATCGGCCCAGTGGAATGTATCGGCCCAGTGGAATGTATCGGCCCAGTAGAATGTATCGGCCCAGCAGACCGTATCGGTCCAGTAGGACGTATCGGCCCAGTAGGACGTATCGGCCCAGTAACCAGTAGGACGCATCGGCCCAGTAGAACGTATCGGCCCAGTAGAACGTATTGGTATACTTCTATACTGCTCAGCACCACAGCCAAAACACACACATCCACTGATGTAAGGTCAGTTACATTTAGGCATTATGTATACTGTCCAATGCTCTGTCATGCTGTCTGTGATGCTGTCTGTCCAATGCTCTGTCATGCTGTCTGTCATGCTGTCTGTCCAATGCTCTGTCATGCTGTCTGTCATGCTGTCTGTCCAATGCTCTGTCATGCTGTCTGTCATGCTGTCTGTCCAATGCTCTGTCATGCTGTCTGTCATGCTGTCTGTCCAATGCTCTGTCATGCTGTCCATCATGCTGTCCGTCATGCTGTCTGTCTAGCGGTCTGTCATGCTGTCTGTCTAAGGGTCTGTCATGCTGTCTGTCTAGCGGTCTGTCATGCTGTCTGTCTAGTGGTCTGTCATGCTGTCTAATGGTCTGTCTTGCTGTCTGTCCGATGGTCGGTCATGCTGTCTGTCTGGTGGTCTGTCATGCCGTCTGTCTAGTGGTCTGTCATGCTGTCTGTCTAATGGTCTGTCATGCTGTCTGTCTAGTGGTCTGTCATGCTGTCTAATGGTCTGTCATGCTGTCTGTCTGGTGGTCTGTCTTGCTGTCTGTCTAGTGGTCTGTCATGCTGTCTAATGGTCGGTCATGCTGTCTGTCTGGTGGTCTGTCTTGCTGTCTAATTGTCTGTCATGCTGTCTGTCTAATTGTCTGTCATGCTGTCTGTCTGGTGGTCTGTCATGCTGTCTGTCTAAGGGTCTGTCATGCTGTCTGTCTAGTGGTCTGTCATGCTGTCTGTCTAGCGGTCTGTCATGCTGTCTGTCATGCTGTCTGTCCAATGGTCTGTCATGCTGTCTGTCATGCTGTCTGTCCAATGGTCTGTCATGCTGTCTGTCATGCTGTCTGTCTAACGGGCTGTAATGCTGTCTGTCATGCTGTCTGTCTAAGGGTCTGTCATGCTGTCTGTCTAATGGTCTGTAATGCTGTCTGTAATGCTGTCTGTCATGCTGTCTGTCCAATGCTCTGTCATGCTGTCTGTCATGCTGTCTGTCTAAGGGTCTGTCATGCTGTCTGTCTAATGGTCTGTCATGCTGTCTGTCAAACGGTCTGTCATGCTGTCTGTCTAATGGTCTGTCATGCTGTCTGTCTAACAGTCTGTCATGCTGTCTGTCATGCTGTCTGTCATGCTGTCTGTCCAATGGTCTGTCATGCTGTCTGTCATGCTGTCTGTCATGCTGTCTGTCCAATGGTCTGTCATGCTGTCTGTCATGCTGTCTGTCATGCTGTCTGTCATGCTGTCTGTCATGCTGTCTGTCTAATGGTCTGTCATGCTGTCTGTCAAACGGTCTGTCATGCTGTCTGTCTAATGGTCTGTCATGCTGTCTGTCTAACAGTCTGTCATGCTGTCTGTCATGCTGTCTGTCTAGCGGTCTGTCATGCTGTCTGTCCAATGGTCTGTCATGCTGTCTGTCTAGCGGTCTGTCATGCTGTCTGTCATGCTGTCTGTCATGCTGTCTGTCATGCTGTCTGTCTAGCGGTCTGTCATGCTGTCTGTCTAGCGGTCTGTCATGCTGTCTGTCTAGCGGTCTGTCATGCTGTCTGTCTAATGCGGTCTGTCATGCTGTCTGTCATGCTGTCTGTCATGCTGTCTGTCATGCTGTCTGTCTAGCGGTCTGTCATGCTGTCTGTCTAGCGGTCTGTCATGCTGTCTGTCTAGCGGTCTGTCATGCTGTCTGTCTAACGGTCTGTCATGCTGTCTGTCTAACGGTCTGTCATGCTGTCTGTCTAATGCTTAAACATATATATTTTTAAATGCCCTTGAGGTTGAAAGCTGAAGCCAAAATGTGATAGGTGGGATACAGTATGTAACACTGTGTCTGTCAGCCTACAGTCATGTACTACTGACTACATGAAGAACAGCAAAATCACCAACCCAACCAACTGCATGTTGAGTGCTTCCTTAACAAATCATCACAAGTCCTTAAAGGGACAGTATGCAGTTCAAACAAGAACAATGCTGTCACCTGATCTGGCAAACAGCTGAGGAATGGGGCTGGAGAGATGCAACCATTCTCAAATTATTGCGGCAGTTAAACTGAGCTCATGAGGCATTTATAAGTTATATTCTTTAAGAATCAACAGGTGTGTATCATTAATTTAAAGGAAGAAAACAAATTGACGTAGCATTGCAGATCGGCCCTTTAACGCGAACAGTACAATGGGTTAACAATTGGGTTAAGACTGACTGAGACATGGAAGAGCCTGAATGGAACCATGACTGAGACATGGAAGAGCCTGAATGGAACCATGACTGAGACATGGAAGCGCCTGAATGGAACCATGACTGAGACATGGAAGAGCCTGAATGGAACCATGACTGAGACATGGAAGAGCCTGAATGGAACCATGACTGAGACGTGGAAGAGCCTGAATGGAACCAGGTCAGGATTCCAGACCTGACTGAGACATGGAAGAGCCTGAATGGAACCATGACTGAGACATGGAAGAGCCTGAATGGAACCAGGTCAGGATTCCAGACCTGACTGAGACATGGAAGAGCCTGAATGGAACCATGACTGAGACATGGAAGAGCCTGAATGGAACCATGACTGAGACATGGAAGAGCCTGAACAGAACCATGACTGAGACATGGAAGAGCCTGAATGGAACCATGACTGAGACATGGAAGAGCCTGAATGGAACCATGACTGAGACATGGAAGAGCCTGAATGGAACCATGACTGAGACATGGAAGAGCCTGAATGGAACCATGACTGAGACATGGAAGAGCCTGAATGGAACCATGACTGAGACATGGAAGAGCCTGAATGGAACCATGACTGAGACATGGAAGAGCCTGAACAGAACCACGACTGAGACATGGAAGAGCCTGAATGGAACCATGACTGAGTCCACGTGGAAGACCCCAATGGAACCATGACTGAGACGTGGAAGAGCCTGAATGGAACCATGACTGAGGAATGGAAGAGCCTGAATGGAACCATGACTGAGACATGGAAGAGCCTGAATGGAACCATGACTGAGACATGGAAGAGCCTGAATGGAACCATGACTGAGACATGGAAGAGCCTGAATGGAACCATGACTGAGACATGGAAGAGCCTGAATGGAACCATGACTGAGACATGGAAGAGCCTGAATGGAACCATGACTGAGACATGGAAGAGCCTGAATGGAACCATGACTGAGACATGGAAGAGCCTGAATGGAACCATGACTGAGACATGGAAGAGCCTGAATGGAACCATGACTGAGACATGGAAGAGCCTGAATGGAACCATGACTGAGACATGGAAGAGCCTGAATGGAACCATGACTGAGACATGGAAGAGCCTGAATGGAACCATGACTGAGACATGGATGAGCCTGAATGGAACCAGGTCAGGAGTGGTGTTGAAGATGGGGAGGATGGGGGGGGGGGAAGGACTACGTCTGACATGGCATCTTGTTCCATACTCAGTCCACTACTTTTGACCCCATGTGCCCATGTGCCCTTGTTTAAAACTAGTGTACTATATAGGGAATAGGGTGCCATAGGGCTCTGGTCTATAGTAGTGCTCTATATAGGGAATAGGGTTCCATAGGGCTCTGGTCTAAAGTAGGACACTATATAGGGAATAGGGTTCCATAGGGCTCTGGTCTAAAGTAGTGCACTATATGGGAATAGGGTGTGATAGGGCTCTGGTCTAAAGTAGTGCACTAATAGGGAATAGGGTTCCATAGGGCTCTGGTCTAAAGTAGTGCACTATATAGGGAATAGGGTTCCATAGGGCTCTGGTCTAAAGTAGTGCTCTATATAGGGAATAGGGTGCCATAGGGCTCTGGTCTATAGTAGTGCACTATATAGGGAATAGGGCTCTGGTCTAAAGTAGTGCTCTATATAGGGAATAGGGTCCCATAGGGTTCTGGTCTAAAGTAGTGCGCTATATACGGAATAGGGTTCCATAGGGCTCTGGTCTAAAGTAGTGCTCTATATAGGGAATAGGGTCCCATAGGGCTCTGGTCTAAAGTAGTGCTCTATATGGGAATAGGGCTCTGGTCTAAAGTAGTGCTCTATATAGGGAATAGGGTTCCATAGGGCTCTGGTCTAAAGTAGTGCACTATATAGGGAATAGGGTTCCATAGGGCTCTGGTCTAAAGTAGTGCACTATATAGGGAATAGGGTGCCATAGGGCTCTGGTCTAAAGTAGTGCTCTATATAGGGAATAGGGCTCTGGTTTAAAGTAGTGCACTATGTAGGGAATAGGGTGCCATAGGGCTCTGGTCTAAAATAGTGCTCTATATAGGGAATAGGGCTCTGGTCTAAAGTAGTGCTCTATATAGGGAATAGGGCTCTGGTCTAAAGTAGTCCACTATATAGGGAATAGGGCTCTGGTCTAAAGTAGTGTACTATATAGGGAATAGGGTGCCATAGGGCTCTGACCTAAAGTAGTGCTCTATATAGGGAATAGGGTGCCATTTGGGAAGCAACCAAGGTCTTTAGGCATCTCCACTGTACAATGGGGGAGATGGGGGAGGACCTGTCACATTTGATTTAAGTATGTTGGCCCCATAGCCTGGAGGAGGATCCAGGGCACTGCTACTAGTTTCCCCAGTCTCCTGTGTGTGTGTCCCACGAGCCATGGAGTTGAGAATCAGAGACCTAAAGTCTGGGCTGTGTATGAGTCCCTTCATAGTTTCACAGTGTTGTTTTTAGATCATTTGAGTCAGTTTTCTACAGCAGGACATTTATCCTGGAACAACAGGAAATGTTGATTGTAATTCATTGACATTTTGTTGTAAGGGTTGATACATTTTACATAAAGAAAAATCTAATCTTGTCACGTCCTGACCTTAGTTCCTCTTTTTTATGTCTCTGTTTTAGTTTGGTCAGGGTGTGAGTTGGGGTGGGCATTCTATGTTTTTGTTCTAGGCTTTGTATTTCTATGTTTGGCCTGGTCTGGTTCCCAATCAGAGGCAGCTGTCGATCATTGTCTCTGATGGAGAACCATACTTAGGCAGCCTGTTTCCTCACTATGTTTTGTGGGTAGTTGTTTTCTGTGTCTGTCATACAGATCTGTTTCTTGTCGTTCACGCTCTTGGTTGTTTTTGGTTATTTTAGTGCTCTGTTTATTTTATTACACATCATGAACACTTCCCAAGCTGCACCTTGGTCCTCACCTTCTTCCACCACCAACGATCGTTACAAATCTGACATTTCTGTTAACATTTTTAAAACTTTAAATCTTAAATATACTACAATTTTTTATTTTTTTTATTTCATTTCCTGCATTGCAAGTAAGGTCTCCTGGAATAGGTTGATCAAATGAAGAGCCCACACCTGGAAAATGAAAATGAAAACAGTGTGGAAGTTTAGGAGCAGCTGTAAATAAAGCTACTGAACATCTCCTCCTGTTTGTCTCATAAAGCTACTGAACATCTCCTCCTGTTTGTCTCAAAGCTACTGAACATCTCCTCCTGTTTGTCTCATACAGCTACTGAACATCTCCTCCTGTTTGTCTCATAAAGCTACTGAACATCTCCTCTTGTTTGTCTCATAAAGCTACTGAACATCTCCTCCTGTTTGTCTCATAAAGATACTGAACATCTCCTCCCATTTGTCTCATAAAGCTACTGAACATCTCCTCCTGTTTGTCTCATAAAGCTACTGAACATCTCCTCCTGTTTGTCTCATAAAGCTACTGAACATCTCCTCCCATTTGTCTCATAAAGCTACTGAACATCTCCTCCTGTTTGTCTCATAAAGCTACTGAACATCTCCTCCTGTTTGTCTCATAAAGCTACTGAACATCTCCTCCTGTTTGTCTCATAAAGCTACTGAACATCTCCTCCTGTTTGTCTCATAAAGCTACTGAACATCTCCTCCTGTTTGTCTCATAAAGCTACTGAACATCTCCTCCTGTTTGTCTCATAAAGCTACTGAACATCTCCTCCTGTTTGTCTCATAAAGCTACTGAACATCTCCTCCTGTTTGTCTCATAAAGCTACTGAACATCTCCTCCTGTTTGTCTCATAAAGCTACTGAACACCTCCTCCTGTTTGTCTCATTGGTGTCAACATGAAACGCCTTGAAGATATTGCATTCCTATAATGTAACTATTAAAGAAGAAAAAAAGAGTGAAAAGACGTGATCAGATAACTATCAGATCAGATAACTTCAGATCAGATAACTATCAGATCAGATCAGATAACTTCAGATCAGATCAGATAACTTCAGATCAGATAACTTCAGATCAGATAACTATCAGATCAGATAACTTCAGATCAGATAACTATCAGATCAGATAACTTCAGATCAGATAACTATCAGATCAGATAACTATCAGATCAGATCAGATAACTTCAGATCAGATAACTATCAGATCAGATCAGATAACTTCAGATCAGATAACATCAGATCAGATCAGATAACTATCAGATCAGATCAGATAACTTCAGATCAGATAACTATCAGATCAGATCAGATAACTATCAGATCAGATAACTATCAGATCAGATCAGATAACTTCAGATCAGATCAGATAACTATCAGATCAGATAACTTCAGATCAGATAACTTCAGATCAGATAACTTCAGATCAGATCAGATAACTATCAGATCAGATCAGATAACTATCAGATCAGATCAGATAACTTCAGATCAGATAACTTCAGATCAGATCAGATAACATCAGATCAGATCAGATAACATCAGATCAGATCAGATAACTATCAGATCAGATAACATCAGATAACATCAGATCAGATCAGATAACTATCAGATCAGATCAGATAACTATCAGATCAGATAACAGATAACAGATAACTTCAGATCAGATAACATCAGATCAGATCAGATAACATCAGATCAGATCAGATAACATCAGATCAGATCAGATAACATCAGATCAGGTCAGATAACTATCAGATCGGATCGGATAATATTATATGTTTCTTATCAGTCCCTGCGCCTCGCACATTTGAGATGAGATCTCCTGTAGCAAATCAATTTAATCAATGAGTGCTTGGAGCTGCGAACAATGAGTGTGTGTGTGTGTGTGTGTGTGAGTGTGTGTGTGTGTGTGTGTGTGTGTGAGGGGTGGCTGTGTGTGAGGGGTGTAACGTGGTCTCCCTGTTGACAAATCCTGGTTTTAATCGTGTTTTAATCAGGGGTAATGGCCTGGGATCTATTCCAGAGGAGGAGGGGGGAGTGTGCAGCCTCTCACTGACCCTCTCCATGTACACACGCTCACACACTCACACACACACTCGCACACACACTCACGCACACAGTCTCACGCACACACACACACACACACTCACACGAAAACGCACGCACACGCACACACTCACAATCGCACACACACAGTCTCACGCACACACTCACATGCACACACACACACACTCGCGCGCACCCACACAGTCTCACGCACACACACGCACACAGACACTCGCACACACACACACTCGCACACACACACACTCACGCACACACTCACATGCACACACAAACACACAGACTCGCACTCGCGCGCACACACACTCAGTCTACCTATCTATCCTGGCCCTATCTGATATCAGTCTACCTATCTATCCTGGCCCTATCTGATATCAGTCTACCTATCTATCCTGGCCCTATCTGATATCAGTCTACCTATCTATCCTGGCCCTATCTGATATCAGTCTACCTATCTATCCTGGCCCTATCTGATATCAGTCTACCTATCTATCCTGGCCCCATTTAATATCAGTCTACCTATCTATCCTGGCCCCATTTAATATCAGTCTACCTATCTATCCTGGCCCTATCTGATATCAGTCTACCTATCTATCCTGGCCCCATTTAATATCAGTCTACCTATCTATCCTGGCCCCATTTAATATCAGTCTACCTATCTATCCTGGCCCTATCTGATATCAGTCTACCTATCTATCCTGGTCCTATCTGATATCAGTCTACCTATCTATCCTGACCTATCTATCCTGGTCCTATCTGATATCAGCCTACCTATCTATCCTGGCCCTATCTGATATCAGTCTACCTATCTATCCTGGCCCTATCTGATATCAGTATACCTATCTATCCTGGCCCCATTTAATATCAGTCTACCTATCTATCCTGACCTATCTATCCTGGTCCTATCTGATATCAGTCTACCTATCTATCCTGGCCCTATCTGATATCAGTCTACCTATCTATCCTGGCCCTATCTGATATCAGTCTACCTATCTATCCTGGCCCCATTTAATATCAGTCTACCTATCTATCCTGGCCCTATCTGATATCAGTCTACCTATCTATCCTGGCCCTATCTGATATCAGTCTACCTATCTATCCTGGCCCTATCTTATATCAGTCTACCTATCTATCCTGGCCCTATCTGATATCAGTCTACCTATCTATCCTGGCCCCATTTAATATCAGTCTACCTATCTATCCTGACCTATCTTATATCAGTCTACCTATCTATCCTGGCCCTATCTTATATCAGTCTACCTATCTATCCTGGCCCCATTTAATATCAGTCTACCTATCTATCCTGACCTATCTATCCTGGTCCTATCTGATATCAGTCTACCTATCTATCCTGGCCCTATCTGATATCAGTCTACCTATCTATCCTGGCCCCATCTTATATCAGTCTACCTATCTATCCTGGCCCTATCTGATATCAGTATACCTATCTATCCTGGCCCTATCTGATATCAGTCTACCTATCTATCCTGGCCCTATCTTATATCAGTCTACCTATCTATCCTGGCCCCATCTGATATCAGTCTACCTATCTATCCTGGCCCTATCTGATATCAGTCTACCTATCTATCCTGGCCCTATCTTATATCAGTCTACCTATCTATCCTGGCCCTATCTTATATCAGTCTACCTATCTATCCTGGCCCTATCTGATATTAGTCTACCTATCTATCCTGGCCCTATCTGATATTAGTCTACCTATCTATCCTGGCCCTATCTGATATTAGTCTACCTATCTATCCTGGCCCTATCTGATATTAGTCTACCTATCTATCCTGGCCCCATTTAATATCAGTCTACCTATCTATCCTGGCCCTATCTGATATCAGTCTACCTATCTATCCTGGCCCCATTTAATATCAGTCTACCTATCTATCCTGGCCCTATCTGATATTAGTCTACCTATCTATCCTGGCCCTATCTGATATCAGTCTACCTATCTATCCTGGCCCTATCTGATATTAGTCTACCTATCTATCCTGGCCCTATCTTATATCAGTCTACCTATCTATCCTGGCCCTATCTTATATCAGTCTACCTATCTATCCTGGCCCCATCTTATATTAGTCTACCTATCTATCCTGGCCCTATCTGATATCAGTCTACCTATCTATCCTGGCCCTATCTGATATCAGTCTACCTATCTATCCTGGCCCTATCTGATATTAGTCTACCTATCTATCCTGGCCCTATCTGATATCAGTCTACCTATCTATCCTGGCCCCATTTAATATCAGTCTACCTATCTATCCTGGCCCTATCTGATATCAGTCTACCTATCTATCCTGGCCCTATCTGATATCAGTCTACCTATCTATCCTGGCCCTATCTGATATCAGTCTACCTATCTATCCTGGCCCTATCTGATATCACTCTACCTATCTATCCTGGCCCCATTTAATATCAGTCTGCCTATCTATCCTGGCCCTATCTGATATCAGTCTACCTATCTATCCTGACCTATCTATCCTGGCCCTATCTGATATTAGTCTAACTATCTATCCTGGCCCCATCTGATATCAGTCTGCCTATCTATCCTGGCCCTATCTGATATCAGTCTACCTATCTATCCTGACCTATCTATCCTGGCCCTATCTGATATTAGTCTAACTATCTATCCTGGCCCCATCTGATATCAGTCTACCTATCTATCCTGGCCCTATCTGATATCAGTCTACCTATCTATCCTGGCCCCATCTTATATAAGCACCTCTCTATCTATCCTGGCCCCATTTAATATCAGTCTGCCTATCTATCCTGGCCCCATTTAATATCAGTCTACCTATCTATCCTGGCCCCATCTTATATAAGCACCTCTCTATCTATCCTGGCCCCATTTAATATCAGTCTGCCTATCTATCCTGGCCCCATTTAATATCAGTCTACCTATCTATCCTGGCCCCATTTAATATCAGTCTACCTATCTATCCTGGCCCCATCTTATATAAGCACCTCTCTATCTATCCTGGCCCCATTTAATATCAGTCTGCCTATCTATCCTGGCCCCATTTAATATCAGTCTACCTATCTATCCTGGCCCCATTTAATATCAGTCTGCCTATCTATCCTGGCCCCATTTAATATCAGTCTGCCTATCTATCCTGGCCCCATTTAATATCAGTCTGCCTATCTATCCTGGCCCCATTTAATATCAGTCTACCTATCTATCCTGGCCCCATTTAATATCAGTCTACCTATCTATCCTGGCCCCATCTTATATAAGCACCTCTCTATCTATCCTGGCCCCATTTAATATCAGTCTGCCTATCTATCCTGGCCCCATTTAATATCAGTCTACCTATCTATCCTGGCCCCATTTAATATCAGTCTGCCTATCTATCCTGGCCCCATTTAATATCAGTCTGCCTATCTATCCTGGCCCCATTTAATATCAGTCTGCCTATCTATCCTGGCCCTATCTGATATCAGTCTACCTATCTATCCTGGCCCCATCTAATATCAGTCTACCTATCTATCCTGGCCCTATCTGATATCAGTCTACCTATCTATCCTGGCCCTATCTGATATCAGTCTACCTATCTATCCTGGCCCTATCTGATATCAGTCTACCTATCTATCCTGGCCCTATCTGATATCAGTCTACCTATCTATCCTGGCCCCATCTGATATCAGTCTACCTATCTATCCTGGCCCTATCTGATATCAGTCTACCTATCTATCCTGGCCCTATCTGATATCAGTCTACCTATCTATCCTGGCCCTATCTGATATCAGTCTACCTATCTATCCTGGCCCTATCTGATATCAGTCTACCTATCTATCCTGGTCCTATCTGATATCAGTCTACCTATCTATCCTGGCAGTCTACCTATCTATCCTGGCCCCATCTGATATTAGTCTACCTATCTATCCTGGCCCCATTTAATATCAGTCTACCTATCTATCCTGGCCCCATCTGATATTAGTCTACCTATCTATCCTGGCCCCATTTAATATCAGTCTACCTATCTATCCTGGCCCCATTTAATATCAGTCTACCTATCTATCCTGGCCCTATCTGATATCAGTCTACCTATCTATCCTGACCTATCTATCCTGGCCCTATCTGATATTAGTCTAACTATCTATCCTGGCCCTATCTGATATTAGTCTAACTATCTATCCTGGCCCTATCTGATATCAGTCTACCTATCTATCCTGGCCCCATTTAATATGACACTCTACAGTGCAGCGTTAGCCTCATAGATCCTGGGTAGTGGTAGTAGTGTGTCATTTGTTGACATTTACCGTTCTGGGTCATAGTAGTAGATTTGAGCTTTATGACTTGAGCTGTGTGACTCGAGAGACTCAGGATACTTGTTTAGTTTTCACCATACCAAAAGTTTATCACCCTCTTCTCATCCTCTTACCTCCTCTCCTGTTGTAGCACCTTCTGTTAGCCTACCAACCTCCACAGACCTCTCTAACGGAACTCCACAGACCTCTCTAACGGACCACCACAGACCTCTCTAACGGACCACCACAGACCTCTCTAACAGACCACCACAGACCTCTCTAACAGACCACCACAGACCTCTCTAACTGACCACCACAGACCTCTCTAACGGACCACCACAGACCTCTCTAACGGACCACCACAGACCTCTCTAACGGACCACCACAGACCTCTCTAACGGACCTCCACAGACCTCTCTAACTGACCACCACAGACCTCTCTAACGGACCAGCACAGACCTCTCTAACGGACCTCCACAGACCTCTCTAACTGACCACCACAGACCACTCTAACGGACCTTCACAGACCTCTCTACCAACCTCCACAGACCTCTCTAACGGACCACCACAGACCTCTCTAACGGACCTCCACAGACCTCTCTAACGGACCTTCACAGACCTCTCTAATGGACCACCACAGATCTCTCTAACGGACCACCACAGACCTCTCTAACGGACCTTCACAGACCTCTCTAACTGACCTTCACAGACCTCTCTACCAACCTCCACAGACCTCTCTAACGGACCACCACAGACCTCTCTAATGGACCACCACAGACCTCTCTAACGGACCACCACAGACCTCTCTAACGGACCACCACAGACCTCTCTAACGGACCTCCACAGACCTCTCTAACGGACCACCACAGACCTCTCTAATGGACCACCACAGACCTCTCTAACGGACCACCACAGACCTCTCTAATGGACCACCACAGACCTCTCTAACGGACCACCACAGACCTCTCTAATGGACCACCACAGACCTCTCTAACGGACCACCACAGACCTCTCTAACGGACCTCCACAGACCTCTCTAACGGACCGGAGGTTATTAGAATACTTTCAGCAGTCTCACATCTCCTAACCCATAGAGATTATTAGAATACCTTCAGCAGTCTCACATCTCCTAACCCATAGAGATTATTAGAATACCTTCAGCAGTCTCACATCTCCTAACCCATAGAGATTATTAGAATACCTTCAGTAGTCTCACATCTCCTAACCCATAGAGATTATTAGAATACCTTCAGCAGTCTCACATCTCCTAACCCATAGAGATTATTAGAATACCTTCAGCAGTCTCACATCTCCTAATCCATAGAGATTATTAGAATACCTTCAGCAGTCTCACATCTCCTAATCCATAGAGATTATTAGAATACCTTTCAGCAGTCTCACATCTCCTCTTCCATGGAGACATGGTCTGTACAACACAAACCACAGCTAAAATCTATCACCAATTCCATCTCAGACCTGATTGTGGATTTCAACATGCTCTTCTTGTCCATCGTTGAACCCAAGAGTTTTTGTCATTTCTTTTGTCAGTGGTTGATAGCAAACACTCCCCCGTGTGTTTATCCTGGTCACCGACAGGCAGACAAAACTCCAAGACCAGATGGCACAATCTGATGGCGTCTCTGTCTCGGTAGAACATATGGTGGTGACAGGAAGATGAGATGATTACTTTGGGGTCTCCCCCACTGGGTCTCCGCCCCCTCTGGGTCTCCGCCCCCTCTGGGTCTCCGCCCCCTCTGGGTCTCCTCCCCCTCTGGGTCTCCGTCCCCACTAGGTCTCCGCCCCCTCTGGGTCTCCTCTCCCTCTGGGTCTCCTCCCCCACTGGGTCTCCGCCCCCACTGGGTCTCCTCCCCCACTGGGTCTCCGCCACCACTGGGTCTCCGCCCCCACTGGGTCTCCGCCCCCTCTGGGTCTCCTCCCCCACTGGGTCTCCGCCCCCACTGGATCTCCGCCACCACTGGGCCTCCTCCCCCACTGGGTCTCCGCCCCCACTAGGTCTCCGCCCCCACTGGGTCTCCGCCCCCACTAGGTCTCCGCCCCCACTGGGTCTCCTCCCCCACTTGGTCTCCACCCCCACTAGGTCTCCGCCCCCACTGGGTCTCCTCCCCCACTGGGTCTCCTCCCCCACTGGGTCGCCGCCCCCACTGGATCTCCGCCACCACTGGGCCTCCTCCCCCACTGGGTCTCCGCCCCCACTAGGTCTCCGCCCCCACTGGGTCTCCTCCCCCACTGGGTCTCCACCCCCACTAGGTCTCCGCCCCCACTGGGTCTCCTCCCCCACTGGGTCGCCGCCCCCACTAGGTCTCCGCCCCCACTGGGTCTCCTCCCCGACTGGATCTCCGCCCCCACTGGGTATCCGCCCCCACTGGGTCTCCGCCCCCACTAGGTCTCCGCCCCCACTAGGTCTCCGCCCCCACTGGGTCTCCGCCCCCACTGGGTCTCCGCCCCCACTGGGTCTCCTCCCCCACTGGGTCTCCGCCCCCACTGTGTCTCCTCCCCCACTGGGTCTCCGCCCCCACTGGGTCTCCGCCCCCACTAGGTATCCGCCCCCACTGGGTCTCCTCCCCCACTGGATCTCCGCCCCCCACTGGGTCTCCGCCCCCCACTGGGTTGACATGGAGAATGAGGCCATACAGCTGAGTTTCAATCTGTTGTACATGTAACCGCTTTACAGGGGATCACACACAGGGGGAGGGCGAATACGCCAGCAGTTTGATGGCATCTGTGACGAGTATGGGATCAAACGCAAGCTAGATTACATCAGATGTGCAACACTTGCAGACGACCGGGCTTGTTTCCGCTACAGAGGATAACCTGATCCTGGCTGGATGAGGCGTTTCTGCTATAGATGATACCCTAATACTGGCTGGATGAAGCGTTTCCACTATAGATGATACCCTGATCCCTGCTTGATGAAGCGTTTCTACTATAGATGATACCCTGATCCCTGCTTGATGAAGCGTTTCCACTATAGATGATACCCTGATCCTGGCTGGATGAAGCGTTTCCACTATAGATGATACCCTGCTACTAGAGGTACAGGGAAACAGCCTTATGGTGCTACTAGAGGTACAGGGGAAACAGCCTTATGGTGCTACTAGAGGTACAGGGAAACAGCCTTATGGTGCTACTAGAGGTACAGGGGAAACAGCCTCATGGTGCTACTAGAGGCACCAAACAGGCTTATGGTGCTACTAGAGGTACAGGGAAACAGCCTCTACTGGAGGTACAGGGGAAACAGCTATGGTGCTACTAGAGGTACAGGGGAACAGCCTGTGGTGCTACTAGAGGTACAGGGAAACAGCCTTATGGTGCTACTAGAAGTAGCACTAGAGGTACAGGGGGAACAGCCTTATGGTGCTACTAGAGGTACAGGATCTACAGTCATGGTGCTACTAGAGGTACAGGATCTACAGGGGAACAGCCTTATGGTGCTACTAGAGTACAGGATCTACAGGGGAAACAGCCTTATGGTGCTACTAGTACAGGATCTACAGGGGGAACAGCCTTATGGTGCTACTAGAGGTACAGGATCTACAGTTTCAGCCTTATGGTGCTACTAGTAGCAGCCTTATGGTGCTACTAGGGAGAAACAGCCTTATGGTGCTACTAGAGGTACAGGGGAACAGCCTTATGGTGCTACTAGTACAGGATCTACATAAGGCCTTATGGTGCTACTAGAGGTACAGGGGGAACAGCCTTATGGTGCTACTAGAGTACAGGATCTACAGGAAACAGCCTCATGGTGCTACTAGAGGTACAGGATCTACAGGGGGAACAGCCTTATGGTGCTACTAGTACAGGATCTACAGGCAGCCTTATGGTGCTACTAGAGTACAGGATCTAACAGCCTTATGGTGCTACTAGAAGGATCTGTTGGTGCTACTAGAGGTACAGGGGAAACAGCCTTATGGTGCTACTAGAGGTACAGGAGAAACAGCCTTATGGTGCTACTAGAGGTACAGGGGGAACAGCCTTATGGTGCTACTAGTACAGGATCTACAGGAAACAGCCTTATGGTGCTACTAGAGGTACCCCTGGTGCTCTAGTAGCACCTTATGGTGCTACTAGAGGTACAGTTGGTGCTACTAGTACAGGATCTAGTAGCAGCCTTATGGTGCTACTAGAGCTGGATCTACAGGGGAAACAGCCTTATGGTGCTACTAGAGGTAGGATCTAGCACCTTATGGTGCTACTAGAGGTTCTACAGGGGAAACAGCCTCATGGTGCTACTAGTAGGAGAAACAGACTCATGGTGCTACTAGAGGTACAGGGGAACAGCCTTATGGTGCTACTAGAGGTACAGGGGGAACAGCCTTATGGTGCTACTAGAGGTACAGGGGAACAGCCTTATGGTGCTACTAGAGGTACAGGATCTACAGGGAAACAGCCTTATGGTGCTACTAGTACAGGATCTCTAGTAGTAGTAGCACCATAAGGCTGTTTCCCTGTACCTCTAGTAGCACCATAAGGCTGTTTCCCCTGTAGATCCTGTACCTCTAGTAGCACCATAAGGCTGTTTCCCCTGTACTCTAGTAGCACCATAAGGCTGTTCTGTACCTCTAGTAGCACCATAAGGCTGTGTTCCCCTGTACCTCTAGTAGCACCA
Organism: Oncorhynchus keta; assembly: GCF_023373465.1. NCBI lineage: Eukaryota > Metazoa > Chordata > Actinopteri > Salmoniformes > Salmonidae > Oncorhynchus > Oncorhynchus keta. The sequence continues at coordinate 4,031,884 of NC_068424.1, read as the reverse complement.
TAAGGCTGTTTCCCTGTACCTGTAGCACCATAAGGCTGTTTCCCTGTACTCTTGTAGCACCATAAGGCTGTTTCCCCTGTACCTCTAGTAGCACCATAAGGCTGTTTCCCCTGTACCTCTAGTAGCACCATAAGGCTGTTTCCCCTGTACCTCTAGTAGCACCATGAGGCTGTTTCCCTGTACCTCTAGTAGCACCATAAGGCTGTTTCCCCTGTACCTCTAGTAGCACCATAAGGCTGTTTCCCCTGTACCTCTAGTAGCACCATAAGGCTGTTTCCCCGTACCTCTAGTAGCACCATAAGGCTGTTCCCCCTGTACCTCTAGTAGCACCATAAGGCTGTTTCCCTGTACCTCTAGTAGCACCATAAGGCTGTTTCCCCTGTACCTCTAGTAGCACCATGAGGCTGTTTCCCCTGTACCTCTAGTAGCACCATAAGGCTGTTTCCCCTGTACCTCTAGTAGCACCATGAGGCTGTTTCCCCTGTACCTCTAGTAGCACCATAAGGCTGTTTCCCCTGTACCTCTAGTAGCACCATAATGCTGTTTCCCCTGTACCTCTAGTAGCACCATAAGGCTGTTTCCCCTGTAGATCCTGTACCTCTAGTAGCACCATAAGGCTGTTTCCCCTGTACCTCTAGCAGCACCATAAGGCTGTTTCCCCTGTAGATCCTGTATCTCTAGTAGCACCATAAGGCTGTTTCCCTGTACCTCTAGTAGCACCATGAGGCTGTTTCCCCTGTACCTCTAGTAGCACCATCTGTTTCCCCCTGTACCTCTAGTAGCACCATAAGGCTGTTTCCCCTGTACCTCTAGTAGCACCATAAGGCTGTTTCCCCTGTACCTCTAGTAGCACCATAAGGCTGTTTCCCTGTACCTCTAGTAGCACCATAAGGCTGTTTCCCCTGTACCTCTAGTAGCACCATAAGGCTGTTTCCCCTGGACCTCTAGTAGCACCATAAGGCTGTTTCCCCTGTACCTCTAATAGCACCATGAGGCTGTTTCCCCTGTACCTCTAGTAGCACCATAAGGCTGTTTCCCCTGTACCTCTAGTAGCACCATAAGGCTGTTTCCCCTGTACCTCTAGTAGCACCATAAGGCTGTTCCCCCTGTACCTCTAGTAGCACCATAAGGCCGTTTCCCCTGTACCTCTAGTAGCACCACAAGGCTGTTTCCCCTGTACCTCTAGTAGCACCATAGCTGTTTCCCCTGTATCTAGTAGCACCATAAGGCTGTTTCCCCTGTACCTCTAGTAGCACCATAAGGCTGTTTCCCCTGTACCTCTAGTAGCACCATAAGGCTGTTCCCCTGTACCTCTAGTAGCACCATGAGGCTGTTTCCCCTGTAGATCCTGTACCTCTAGTAGCACCATAAGGCTGTTTCCCCTGTACCTCTAGTAGCACCATAAGGCTGTTTCCCCTGTACCTCTAGTAGCACCATAAGGCTGTTTCCCCTGTAGATCCTGTACCTCTAGTAGCACCATAAGGCTGTTTCCCCTGTACCTCTAGTAGCACCATAAGGCTGTTTCCCCTGTACCTCTAGTAGCACCATAAGGCTGTTTCCCCTGTACCTCTAGTAGCACCATAAGGCTGTTTCCCCTGTACCTCTAGTAGCACCATAAGGCTGTTTCCCCTGTACCTCTAGTAGCACCATAAGGCTGTTTCCCCTGTAGATCCTGTACCTCTAGTAGCACCATAAGGCTGTTCCCCCTGTACCTCTAGTAGCACCATAAGGCTGTTCCCCCTGTACCTCTAGTAGCACCATAAGGCTGTTTCCCCTGTACCTCTAGTAGCACCATAAGGCTGTTTCCCCTGTACCTCTAGTAGCACCATAAGGCTGTTTCCCTGTATCTAGTAGCACCATAAGGCTGTTCCCCTGTATATCAGTAGCACCATAAGGCTGTTTCCCCCTGTACCTCTATGTAGCACCATAAGGCTGTTTCCCCTGTATATCATGTAGCACCATAAGGCTGTTTCCCCCTGTATATCTATGTAGCACCATAAGGCTGTTCCCCCTGTACCATGTAGCAACATAAGGCTTTTCCCCTGTATATCCTGTAGCAACATACAGGATTCCCCTGTAGATCCTGGGGCGGCCCTGTGGTTATCGTTGGACAAACATAAGGTTTTCAAACCCCCTGTACAAGGTACAAATCTGTAGCAACATTAACCCACTTTCCCCCTGTATATGTTCTTAGCAACATAAGGACTTGCCTGGTTAAATAATGTAGCAAAAAAAAAAAAATGTATATCATGTAGCAACATAAGGATTTCCCCCTGTATATCATGTAGCAACATAAGGATTTTCCCCTGTATATCATGTAGCAACATAAGGATTTCCCCCCTGTATATCATGTAGCAACATAAGGATTTATCCCCTGTATATCATGTAGCAACATAAGGATTTTCCCCCTGTATATCATGTAGCAACATAAGGATTTCCCCCTGTATATCATGTAGCAACATAAGGATTTATCCCCTGTATATCATGTAGCAACATAAGGATTTATCCCCTGTATATCATGTAGCAACATAAGGATTTATCCCCTGTATATCATGTAGCAACATAAGGATTTATCCCCTGTATATCATGTAGCAACATAAGGATTTTCCCCCTGTATATCACGTAGCAACATAAGAATTTTTCCTCTGTATATCATGTAACAACATAAGGATTTCCCCCTGTATATCATGTAGCAACATAAGGATTTTCCCCTGTATATCATGTAGCAACATAAGGATTTCCCCCTGTATATCATGTAGCAACATAAGGATTTTCCCCCTGTATATCATGTGGCAACATAAGGATTTCCCCCTGTATATCATGTAGTAACATAAGGATTTATCCCCTGTATATCATGTAGCAACATAAGGATTTCCCCCTGTATATCATGTAGCAACATAAGGATTTATCCCTGTATATCATGTAGCAACATAAGGATTTATCCCTGTATATCATGTAGCAACATAAGGATTTATATCATGCATGTTGTTTAGTTTACATGTTAACACAACAAACCATGGAGTCCATGTCTCATATTCTAATAACATCATACCAGAGATATGGACGCTTGCCACTCGACATGGACTTGAGTATCTATGACTCGTGACTCAACTTGGACTTTAGTATTTATTACTCGTGACTCAACTTGGACTTGAGTGTCTATGACTAATGACTTAACTAGGACTTAAGTATCTATGACTCATGACTTAACTAGGACTAACTAGGACTTAAGTATCTATGACTCGTGATCAAAGTTGGACTTTAGTATCGATGACTCGTGACCAAAGTTGGACTTGAGCTGTTTGACTCGTGACTCAACTTGGACTTGAGTATCTATGACTCATGTCCATGGAGCTAGAGGTGTCACTACAGTCCCCGGTTCGAATCCAGGCTGCATCACATCCGGCTGTGATTTGGAGTCCCATAGGGCGGCGCACAAATTGGCCCAGCTTCATCTGGGTTTGGCCAGGGGTAGGCCTGTCAATGTAAATTAGAATTTGTTCTTAACTGACTTGCCGAGTTAATAAAAGAAAGGTCACATATTGTTTATAGAAAAAAAAATCACTTGGAGGTTTTTTCTGTTGCTCAGAAAACTACGGGGGCAAAATAAAATCATAAATGGGCCGCCAATTGGTGAACCCTGTCTATATCTGGAGCAGTATTGTAAAAAGGAGCATGTGTTATGGTAGCTAACTGCTGTCTGGGTTTGATACTGTAAGGGCTGATGAGGCGATGCTAAGCTAATCTAGCAATGCGAGGAATGGAAAGATGATGTAAGTGATGCTAGGATAGTTATGCTAGGCATGGAAAGATACTGTAAGAGATGCTAATCTAAGCTTACTATGGTAGGCATGGAAAGATACTGTAAGCAATAATATGCTAAACTAGCTATGCTAGGCATGGAAATATACTGTAAGCAATAATATGCTAAACTAGCTATGCTAGGCATGGAAATATACTGTATGCGATGATAAGCCAGGCAAGCTATGCTTGGCATGGAAAGTGGATCTCCTTAATACTGATGTCTTAGCAACATCAGTTGAAAAACACTTGGCACCGATATCCCAACTATTTCCAACTTTAGCTTGAAGCTTGACTGCCTAAGCACTGTGCATTGTGGGTGTCGGGCTCTGGCTCTGAAGAAGGTTAAAATTACTTGTTAGGATCTCAAATGGCACTGTATTCCCCATCATGCACTACTTTAGACCAGGGCCCATAGTGCACTACTTTAGACCAGGGCCCACAGGGTATAGGATGCCTTTAGACCAGGGCCCATAGGGTATAGGATACCTTTAGACCAGGGCCCATAGGGTATAGGATGCCTTTAGACCAGGGCACAGAGGGTATAGGATGCCTTTAGACCAGGGCCCATAGTGCACTACTTTAGGCCTGGGCACATAGGGTATAGGATGCCTTTAGACCAGGGCCCATAGGGTATAGGATGCCTTTAGACCAGGGCCCAGAGGGTATAGGATGCCTTTAGACCAGGGCCCATAGTGCACTACTTTAGACCAGGACCCATAGGGTATAAGATACCTTTAGACCAGGACCCATAGGGTATAAGATACCTTTAGACCAGGGCCCATAGTGCACTACTTTAGACCAGGACCCATAGGGTATAAGATACCTTTAGACCAGGGCCCATAGTGCACTACTTTAGACCAGGACCCATAGGGTATAAGATACCTTTAGACCAGGACCCATAGGGTATAAGATACCTTTAGACCAGGACCCATAGGGTATAAGATACCTTTAGACCAGGGCCCATAGTGCACTACTTTAGACCAGGACCCATAGGGTATAAGATACCTTTAGACCAGGGCCCATAGTGCATTACTTTATCCATTTAACACGGAAGCCACATTCACCTCCATTTAACACAGAAGCCCCATTCACCTCCATTTAACACAGAAGCCCCATTCACCTCCATTTAACACAGAAGCCCCATTCACCTCCATTTAACACAGAAGCCCCATTCACCTCCATTTAACACAGAAGCCCCGTTCATCCTCCATTTAACACAGAAGCCCCGTTCACCTCCATTTAACACAGAAGCCAGAGACTCTGATCTCTTCCTCTGTTGTGAAATATAAACGTTGGTTTCCTCTTCCTCAGGTCAGACCGACACGCCCCACCCTTGATCTGTCAATGTATCTGCTTCCAACCAGTGGTAGAGGCCAGAAACCATATACAGTAGAGTATAACACACACACACACACACACACACACACACACACACACACACACACACACACACACACACACACACACACACACACACACACACACACACACACACACACACACACACACACACACACACACACACGCACACACACACACACACGCACACGCACACTGTTGTTACAACAGGGTTAATACATTAATCTAACAGCTTCTGGCAGAGTGTGAAAACAGGCCAAGGCCCAAACATCACCACACATTAAATATGGAGGGAAATACTAGCCATCCTGGAGGTAGGCTGGTGAGTCTGTCTGGCTGACAAGCTTTTGTCCCTCACATCCCCCTGGTAGGGATCTGTGATGACTGGAGCTGGTAAATATGGAGGGGGTGTGGGTCATGCGGAGCAGTGTAGTAGTAAAACCAGCGTCCACCATTTTAGTTAATAACTGTAGCTACATCATTTTAGTTAATGGCTGGGACCCACAACTATTTCTACACCATTTTAGTTAAAGGTTGGGACCCATAACTTTTAGTTAGGGCTGGGACCCACACCATTTTAGTTAATGGCTGGGACCCATAACTGTAGCTACATCATTTTAGTTAATGGCTGGGATTTTACATCATTAATGGCTGGGACCCATAACTGTAGCTACATCATTTTAGTTAATGGCTGGGACCCACAACTGTAGCTACATCATTTTAGTTAATGACTGGGACCCACAACTGTAGCTACATCATTTTAGTTAATGGCTGGGACCCATAACTGTTCTACATCATTTTAGTTAATGACTGGGACCTACAACTTTTAGTAATGCTGGGACCCATAACTGTACTACATCATTTTAGTTAATGGCTGGGACCCACAACTATTTCTACACCATTTTAGTTAATGACTGGGACCCATAACTGTAGCTACATCATTTTAGTTAATGACTGGGACCCATAACTGTAGCTACATCATTTTAGTTAATGGCTGGGACCCACAACTATTTCTACACCATTTTAGTTAATAACTGTAGCTACATCATTTTAGTTAATGGCTGGGACCCACAACTGTAGCTACATCATTTTAGTTAATGGCTGGGACCCACAACTATTTCTACACCATTTTAGTTAATGACTGGGACCCACAACTGTAGCTACACCATTTTAGTTAATGGCTGGGACCCACAACTATTTCTACACCATTTTAGTTAATGGCTGGAACCCACAAATATTTCTACACCATTTTAGTTAATGGCTGGGACCCACAACTATTTCTACACCATTTTAGTTAATGGCTGGGACCCACAACTGTAGCTACACCATTTTAGTTAATGGCTGGGACCCACAACTGTAGCTACACCATTTTAGTTAATGGCTGGGACCCACAACTGTAGCTACACCATTTTAGTTAATGGCTGGGACCCACAACTATATCTACACCATTTTAGTTAATGGCTGGGACCCATAACTGTAGCTACATCATTTTAGTTAATGGCTGGGACCCACAACTGTAGCTACACCATTTTAGTTAATGGCTGGGACCCACAACTGTAGCTACACCATTTTAGTTAATGGCTGGGACCCACAACTGTAGCTACACCATTTTAGTTAATGGCTGGGACCCACAACTGTAGCTACACCATTTTAGTTAATGGCTGGGACCCACAACTATTTCCTCACCATTTTAGTTAATGGCTGGGACCCACAACTGTAGCTACACCATTTTAGTTAATGACTGGGACCCATAACTGTAGCTACACCATTTTAGTTAATGGCTGGGACCCACAACTGTAGCTACACCATTTTAGTTAATGGCTGGGACCCACAACTGTATCTACACCATTTTAGTTAATGGCTGGGACCCAAAACTGTAGCTACACCATTTTAGTTAATGGCTGGGACCCAAAACTGTTAATGCTGGGACCCACACTGTAGCTATTTTAGTTAATGGCTGGGACCCACAACTGTAGCTACACCATTTTAGTTAATGGCTGGGACCCACAACTGTAGCTACACCATTTTAGTTAATGGCTGGGACCCACAACTGTAGCTACACCATTTTAGTTAATGGCTGGGACCCACAACTGTAGCTACACCATTTTAGTTAATGGCTGGGACCCACAACTGTAGCTACACCATTTTAGTTAATGGCTGGGACCCACAACTGTAGCTACACCATTTTAGTTAATGGCTGGGACCCACAACTGTAGCTACACCATTTTAGTTAATGGTTGGGACCCACAACTGTAGCTACACCATTTTAGTTAATGACTGGGACCCACAACTGTAGCTACACCATTTTCAAAAGAGAGTAAGTAGGTTGGGATGATCTCTACCTCTGTTGTGGGCCTTCCACCCTCTTTGACTAGGCTACTTGCTGAATCCTTCGACCCTCGTAAAATGTGAAGTGACCATCTTACATACCTTCTGGTTGCCAGGATCACAGTAGTCATAGAAACGAGTACATAGGAAATGGCCATTGTTTTCTATAGCAGGTGTGTGCATTGAAATATAGCAGTTGTCACGACTTCTACCGAAGTGGTTGCCTCTCCTTGTTCGGACACCGCTCGGCGTTCGACGTCACCGGTCTTCTAGCCATCATTGATCCCATTTTTGATTTTCCATTGGTTTTGTCTTCCCACACACCTGGTTCCAATCCCATTCATTACCTGTTGTGTATTTAACCCTCTGTTTCCCATCGTGTCTTTGTCAGAGATTGTTTTATTGTCAGTGTTGTGTTATTTGTTGTGTTGGTGCGCGACGGGTCTTCGTACCCATGTTTTTTCATGTCTGTACTGTTTAGTGTTATGGAGCATGTTCTGTGGACATTTATTAAAAGACTCCATTTACACTCCATTGTGACACTCCTGCGCTTGACTTCCCTGCCACCTACACACACGGCGCTGACAGCAGTGTCGTATGCGAGCATAACTGTACGTTGCTTTTGATAAAAGTGTCTGTAGGTTACATTTATTATATTATTATAGCAGCCCCTATAAAGGTAGCATATGCTTATAAGGCTGTGGTTTATATTTGTGACTCACTGGGAGGGTTAGGGGGATCGTCTGTCTGTATGAATGGGATCCAGCATCATGTGCCGTGCTGTCAGAATATTAGCAGAGATATCCTATACTATTGGTACCAAGCCAAGCCCTGCCTGCTCACTTCCTGATTACCACTAGTGGGTCATGAAGAGCACGAGTCCATTCCACCTCCGCTCACGACTCTACATCAGACTCAGATTACAGTGTAACAAAGAGTAGAAGAGTAGAATACAGAATTCATTAGTTAGCAAGCTGACTTTGATAAGCATCCAGAAATAACTATAACTATAAATATTTTTTAACGGACCAGGGCTCTGATCAAAAGTAGTGCACTATTTAGGGAATAGGGTGAGATTTGGAATGCAATGTGCAGACTGTTCACAGGCCTGTCCACATGAAAAATACTATAGTATACTATGGTATGAATACAATAGTATTCACTGTACTGTTTCTACAGACTTTACTGTAGTATATACTACAGTATTCTATAGTAAACTACAAAATTATAAAGTAAGTACCACACACAACTAACTAACCTGGAGTCGGTCAGCCCTGGGAACACAACTAACTAACCTGGAGTCAGTCAGCCCTGGGAACACAACTAACTAACCTGGAGTCAGTCAGCCCTGGGAACACAACTAACTAACCTGGAGTCAGTCAGCCCTGGGAACACAACTAACTAACCTGGAGTCAGTCAGCCCTGGGAACACAACTAACTAACCTGGAGTCAGTCAGCCCTGGGAACACAACTAACTAACTAACTAACTAACTAACTAACTAACTAACCTGGAGTCAGTCAGCCCTGGGAACACAACTAACTAACTAACCTGGAGTCAGTCAGCCCTGGGAACACAACTAACTAACCTGGAGTCAGTCAGCCCTGCGAACACAACTAACTAACCTGGAGTCAGTCAGCCCTGGGAACACAACTAACTAACCTGGAGTCAGTCAGCCCTGGGAACACAACTAACTAACCTGGAGTCAGTCAGCCCTGGGAACACAACTAACTAACCTGGAGTCAGTCAGCCCTGGGAACACAACTAACTAACCTGGAGTCAGTCAGCCCTGGGAACACAACTAACTAACCTGGAGTCAGTCAGCCCTGGGAACACAACTAACTAACCTGGAGTCAGTCAGCCCTGGGAACACAACTAACTAACCTGGAGTCAGTCAGCCCTGGGAACACAACTAACTAACCTGGACGAGCTGAGTTTGCCCCAAATGGCACACTATTCCCTTCATAGCGCATTACTTTGGACCAGCACGCTATGTTACTAGTGCAGGGTAAAGGGAATAGGTGCCACTTGGAACAAAGCCAGGGGTTTTACCCTGTGGGACCATCGTAGATAGGACAGGACAGGGGGAAGAGAAGGGGGGCATAGTTCAAGGGGTGGCTAAGTAACACAAAGGTTCAAGCCCCAGCAGTCAAGTCAGGGGTCAGGGGTTGTGGGTTAGAGGTCGGGGTCGAGCTCCTTTGAAGAATACATTCTAATGTCTCCGATGTCTAATCCAAGACACATTCTAATGCCTCCGATGTCTAATCCAAGACACATTCTAATGCCTCCGATGTCTAATCCAAGACACATTCTAATGCCTCCGATGTCTAATCCAAGACACATTCTAATGCCTCCGATGTCTAATCCAAGACACATTCTAATGCCTCCGATGTCTAATCCAAGACACATTCTAATGTCTCCGATGTCTAATCCAAGACACATTCTAATGCCTCCGATGTCTAATCCAAGACACATTCTAATGTCTCCGATGTCTAATCCAAGACACATTCTAATGCCTCCGATGTCTAATCCAAGACACATTCTAATGCCTCCGATGTCTAATCCCAGACACATTCTAATGCCTCCGATGTCTAATCCAAGACACATTCTAATGCCTCCGATGTCTAATCCAAGACACATTCTAATGCCTCCGATGTCTAATCCAAGACACATTCTAATGCCTCCGATGTCTAATCCAAGACAATCATTCTAATGCCTCCGATGTCTAATCCAAGACACATTCTAATGCTCCTCTAATCCAAGACACATTCTAATGCCTCCGATGTCTAATCCAAGACACATTCTAATGCCTCCGATGTCTAATCCAAGACACATTCTAATGCCTCCGATGTCTAATCCAAGACACATTCTAATGCCTCCGATGTCTAATCCAAGACACATTCTAATGCCTCCGATGTCTAATCCCAGACACATTCTAATGCCTCCCTCCGATGTCTAATGACACATCTAATGCCTCAATGAATCAAGACATTCTAATGCCTCCGATGTCTAATCCAAGACACATTCTAATGCCTCCGATGTCTAATCCAAGACACATTCTAATGCCTCCGATGTCTAATCCAAGACACATTCTAATGCTCCGATGTCTAATCCAAGACACATTCTAATGCCTCCGATGTCTAATCCAAGACACATTCTAATGTCTCCGATGTCTAATCCAAGACACATTCTAATGCCTCTAATGCCTCCGATGTCTAATCCAAGACACATTCTAATGTCTCCGATGTCTAATCCAAGACACATTCTAATGCCTCCGATGTCTAATCCACATTCTAATGCCTCCGATGTCTAATCCAAGACACATTCTAATGCCTCCGATGTCTAATCCAAGACACATTCTAATGCCTCCGATGTCTAATCCAAGACATTCAATTCTAATGACACTTCCGATGTCTAATCCAAGACACATTCTAATGCCTCCGATGTCTAATCCAAGACACATTCTAATGCCTCCGATGTCTAATCCAAGACACATTCTAATGCCTCCGATGTCTAATCCAAGACACATTCTAATGCCTCCGATGTCTATTCCAAGACACATTCTAATGCCTCCGACACATTCTAATGACACTCCTATGTCTCCAATGTCTAATCAAGACACATTCTAATGCCTCCGATGTCTAATCCAAGACACATTCTAATGCCTCCAATGTCTAATCCAAGACACATTCTAATGCCTCCGATGTCTAATCCAACACATTCAATGCATGTCTAATCCAAGACACATTCTAATGCGATGTCTAATCCAAGACACATTCTAATGCCTCCGATGTCTAATCCAAGACACATTCTAATGCCTCCGATGTCTAATCCAAGACACATTCTAATGCCTCCAATGTCTAATCCAAGACACATTCTAATGTCTCCGATGTCTAATCCAAGACACATTCTAATGCCTCCGATGTCTAATCCAAGACACATTCTAATGCCTCCGATGTCTAATCCAAGACACATTCTAATGCCTCCGATGTCTAATCCAAGACACATTCTAATGACACATTCTAATGCCTCCAATGTCTAATCCAAGACACATTCTAATGCCTCCGATGTCTAATCCAAGACACATTCTAATGCCTCCGATGTCTAATCCAAGACACATTCTAATGCCTCCGATGTCTAATCCAAGACACATTCTAATGTCTCCGATGTCTAATCCAAGACACATTCTAATGCCTCCGATGTCTAATCCCAGACACATTCTAATGCCTCCGATGTCTAATCCAAGACACATTCTAATGCCTCCGATGTCTAATCTAATGCCTCCGATGTCTAATCCAAGACACATTCTAATGCCTCCGATGCCTCTAATCCAAGACACATTCTAATGCCTCCTGTGTCTAATCCAAGACACATTCTAATGCCTCCGATGTCTAATCCAAGACACATTCTAATGCTTCCTATGTCTAATCCAAGACACATTCTAATGCCTCTGTCTAATCGATGTCTAATCCAAGACACATTCTAATGCCTCCGATGTCTAATCCAAGACACATTCTAATGCCTCCGATGTCTAATCCAAGACACATTCTAATGCCTCCGATGTCTAATCCAAGACACATTCTAATGCCTCCGATGTCTAATAATGCCTCCGATGTCTCCGATGTCAATCCAAGACACATTCTAATGCCTCCGATGTCTAATCCAAGACACATTCTAATGCCTCCTATGTCTAATCCAAGACACATTCTAATGCCTCCGATGTCTAATCCAAGACACATTCTAATGCTTCCTATGTCTAATGTCCAAGACACATTCTAATGCCTCCGATGTCTAATCCAAGACACATTCTAATGCCTCCAATGTCTAATTCCAAGACAATCATTCTAATGCCTCCGATGTCTAATCCAAGAATCACATTCTAATGCCTCCGATGTCTAATCCAAGACACATTCTAATGCTTCCTATGTCTAATCCAAGACACATTCTAATGCCTCCGATGTCTAATCCAAGACACATTCTAATGCTTCCTATGTCTAATGTCAAGACACATTCTAATGCCTCCGATGTCTAATCCAAGACACATTCTAATGCCTTCTAATGCCTCCGATGTCTAATCCAAGACACATTCTAATGCCTCCGATGTCTAATCCAAGACACATTCTAATGCCTCCGATGTCTAATCCAAGACACATTCTAATGCCTCCGATGTCTAATCCAAGACACATTCTAATGCCTCCAATGTCTAATCCAAGACACATTCTAATGCCTCCGATGTCTAATCCAAGACACATTCTAATGCTTCCTATGTCTAATCCAAGACACATTCTAATGCCTCCGATGTCTAATCCAAGACACATTCTAATGCCTCCGATGTCTAATCCAAGACACATTCTAATGCCTCCGATGTCTAATCCAAGACACATTCTAATGCCTCCGATGTCTAATCCAAGACACATTCTAAATGACACATTCTAATGCCTCCGATGTCTAATCCAAGACACATGTCTAATCCAAGACACATTCTAATGCTTCCTATGTCTAATCCAAGACACATTCTAATGTCTCCGATGTCTAATCCAAGACACATTCTAATGCCTCCGATGTCTAATCCAAGACACATTCTAATGCCTCCGATGTCTAATCCAAGACACATTCTAATGCCTCCGATGTCTAATCCAAGACACATTCTAATGCCTCCGATGTCTAATCCAAGACACATTCTAATGCCTCCGATGTCTAATCCAAGACACATTCTAATGTCTCCGATGTCTAATCCAAGACACATTCTAATGCCTCCGATGTCTAATCCAAGACACATTCTAATGCCTCCGATGTCTAATCCAAGACACATTCTAATGCTTCCTATGTCTAATCCAAGACACATTCTAATGTCTCCGATGTCTAATCCAAGACACATTCTAATGCCTCCAATGTCTAATCCAAGACACATTCTAATGCCTCCGATGTCTAATCCAAGACACATTCTAATGCCTCCGATGTCTAATCCAAGACACATTCTAATGCCTCCGATGTCTAATCCAAGACACATTCTAATGCTTCCTATGTCTAATCCAAGACACATTCTAATGCTTCCTATGTCTAATCCAAGACACATTCTAATGCCTCCAATGTCTAATCCAAGACACATTCTAATGCCTCCTATGTCTAATCCAAGACACATTCTAATGCCTCCGATGTCTAATCCAAGACACATTCTAATGCCTCCGATGTCTAATCCAAGACACATTCTAATGCCTCCGATGTCTAATCCAAGACACATTCTAATGCTTCCTATGTCTAATCCAAGACACATTCTAATGCCTCCAATGTCTAATCCAAGACACATTCTAATGCCTCCGATGTCTAATCCAAGACACATTCTAATGCCTCCGATGTCTAATCCAAGACACATTCTAATGCCTCCGATGTCTAATCCAAGACACATTCTAATGCCTCCGATGTCTAATCCAAGACACATTCTAATGCCTCCGATGTCTAATCCAAGACACATTCTAATGCCTCCGATGTCTAATCCAAGACACATTCTAATGTCTCCGATGTCTAATCCAAGACACATTCTAATGCCTCCGATGTCTAATCCAAGACACATTCTAATGCCTCCGATGTCTAATCCAAGACACATTCTAATGCCTCCGATGTCTAATCCAAGACACATTCTAATGCCTCCAATGTCTAATCCAAGACACATTCTAATGCCTCCGATGTCTAATCCAAGACACATTCTAATGCCTCCGATGTCTAATCCAAGACACATTCTCATGCCTCCGATGTCTAATCCAAGACACATTCTCATGCCTCCAATGTCTAATCCAAGACACATTACAATGTACAGGAGTAAGGAAGAGACAAAGACACAATCAAATAGAGATGGGACAGTGTACAAGGCATAACTTCTTTATTGTTATACACAGAAATACACATCTCCAAAAGACTGCACAAATCAGTGAGGGTGACGCCATACTTTGAGATATCAAAAACGTCTCACACATTTCCTCATCGTTTGGTAAAAACAGTCAAAACAAGTATCATCTGGTCTTGTCCCCTGCCCCCGCCCCTCCCCAAAATGATCAGGCAAGTATCATCTGGTCTTGTCCCCTGCCCGCCCCTCCCCAAAATGATCAGGCTGGTTTCATAGAGTAGACGTAACATAGTAAACAAAAACCTGGGAAACTCAAATTAGTATGCTATGCTACGTTCGGTATGGTTCCATAAGACAGAAGGTTACTTAAGGCAAAAATGAAAGGAGGGGGGTTGGTTGGGGTGGATGGTTAGGCTTATAACGTCACCGTCTAGTTCGATTCTCATCACAGACAACTTTAGCATTTTAGCTCATTTGCAACTACTTAGCATGTTAGCTAACCTTTCTTCTAACCCTAACCTTATACCTTTAATTTAACTCCTAATCGTAACATTAACCCTAACCTTAACTCCTAACCACTAGCATAGCTAATATTAGCCACCTAGCTAACATTAGCATTAGCCACTTTGCCAACTAGCTAAAGTTAGCCACAGCAAATTAGAATTCGTAACACGTCATAAGAATTGGAGTTCGTAACATATCATATGAAATGGATGATGTACATTCACAAATGAATACATACCATACCAAACGTAATATATCGTACTAATTGGAGCGTCCCGGATTTTCATTTACTGTTTTTTTTACTGTCTCCCCTCTGAGTCCAGGTTGAAATGATACATAAATTACAGCCAATTACAGATAAAGATTTTAGTACTGTCAAATGTTACTGTATGTGCATTACAATACCTGTTACAAACATGTTATAGCCTTTGTCAAAATACAGGTGTGCAAATCGTTAGAAAAATACCAACTCATACCAGTTTCTGGATTATGCTCTGTAAAAATCCTTACAAATACTATATCTTAATCTATATATAAAGGTTTACAACATGCGATGTTGCTTTATTTTTTTATTTTTTTAAATATATATATTTTTTAAACATCCCATTACGTTCTGCCACTTTTAACCCCTCATAGATTACAGCTCTCATCCTGCTCTGTGAAAACAGAGGACAAAAGAAAGAAAGAAGCCATCGTCAATGAGAAGGGTTGTTATGTTGTCAGGTGTAACAAACTTCAGGACATCGATGTGGTTCCTACAGTTCTGAGAACGAGACAGATTCAACACAATGTAAAGCTGTCTTGAGATTTCTTGTATTTGTTTTTAAATTCGTTAGACATTTTTCGTTATTTTTCTTTGCCGTAAATGTGATTCTATTGTGACGGACTGCACATGAACACCAAAGGACCAATCAGAATAAACACTGTAGGACCAATCAGAATGAGCACCGTAGGACCAATCAGAATGAACACTGTAGGACCAATCAGAAGGAACACTGTAGGACCAATCAGAAGGAACACTGTAGGACCAATCAGAATGAACACTGTAGGACCAATCAGAAGGAACACTGTAGGACCAATCAGAATGAACACTGTAGGACCAATCAGAATCTACAGATCAGTCAATGTCTGAAGAAGCTTGCAGTCTCCCAAAGTACAGAGCTTTATACTGTGTTTCTTCAACAGACCATGCAAACTAGTAGTATCCTATAAACTAAATTGCAATAAAACACAGTCCACTTTTCAAGCCCTTTTTCACAAGGACCAAAATACCTTAAACAAAGACATATCTACACGGAGTGGACAAAACATTAGGAACACCTTCTCTCTCCATGACTCAGGTGAAAAGCTACGATCCCTTATTGATGTCACTCGTTAAATTCACTTCAAATCAGTGCAGATGAAGTGGAGGAGACGGGTAGTTGAAGAAGGAATTTTAAGTTTTGAGACGATTGAGACATGAATTGTGTATGTGTGCCATTCAGAGGGTGAAGACAAAATATTTAAGTGCCTTTGAACAGAGTATTTAAGTGCCTTTGAACAGAGTGTTTAAGTGCCTTTGAACAGAGTGTTTAAGTGCCTTTGAACAGAGTGTTTAAGTGCCTTTGAACAGAGTGTTTAAGTGCCTTTGAACAGAGTGTTTAAGTGCCTTTGAACAGAGTGTTTAAGTGCCTTTGAACAGAGTGTTTAAGTGCCTTTGAACAGAGTGTTTAAGTGCCTTTGAATGGGGTTTGGTAGTAGATGCCAGGCGCTGGTTTGTGTCAAGAACTGCAAAGCAGCTGGGTTTTTCATGCTCAACAGTTTCCTGTGTGTATCAAGAATGGTCCACCACCCAAAGGACGTCCAGCTAACTTGTCACCACTGTGGGAAGCGTTGGAGTGAACATGAGCCAGCATCCCTGTGGAACGCTTTCGACACCCTACGAATCGAGGCTGTTCTGAGGGGAAAAAGGGGGCGCAACTCAATATTAGGAAGGTGTTCTTAATGTTTTGTGCACTCAGTATATTTATCAATCATATGATGAACACATAAATAAGAATTATTTGAAGTGGATAACAGAAACTGTTAAATATATACGTATTCCATTTGTTTATATATATATATATATATATATTTTTTTAAATAAAAACTAAATCATGCTTTACCTGCAACAAAGACTACTACTGGTTAAAATGTAGTGTCACATTTATAGCTCGCCTCCCTTTGATTGTAACAGTCCGATGACTTCCTACACAAAACAATTAAGACACAGACTTTCATCTCTTAACGACCGTCTATTTCACCCCCCCACTCCCACCCCCTCATTATCTTCTTCTTCTGAGGTAAAGAAAAAGGTTGAAGTGTTCAATACTCTTTTTTTTTTAAAGGCAATCACTCCTAAACCACGTAACCACAGGTATCACATATTATGTCATGAAATCAACCCGAATACATTCAATACCATGTTTCTTCTGAGATTCAATACAATCAAATTCTAGAATCTTTTTTTTTTTGAGAATCAATTCCAGGACGCTTCCTTTCCAGTCTCACTGACATGCAAACAGAGATTAGGCACAATAACAATAGGTGTTTTTTTATTTGACTAAACCAACTGAATTTCCTCCTCTTCACAGCTTAGTGGTTTTAACATCGGAAGCAAGGAAGATAATTAAAGTAACTTGTCAACGAAAATCCCATGCACAATTGTGTAATAATAATAATAATAATAATAATAATTGAATCCTTTGATTTAATAAATGACATAATTTATAAGACTTCTCATCTATCAGTCACATAGAGCAAGCTTCGGCTTGCTACACAGTGTGGCTTCGTTCCTCAAATCCTACTGTCAATCTGCCTGCCCCCCCATCTAGTCAAATTAAGCTTGTCTTTCCTGTTGTATGATACAATAAAAATAAACACGTTTTAAAACAGTTAAAATGCTCAATAGACTAGACCCTTTGTTGGCAAAATATATATTCTTTCATTAAAAAAATAAATCATATTGCACGTTTAATAAAATTTGGACAGAATTTTTTCATTATGATGAAATAAAATCGTTATGATTAGTCCAAAATAAAAAGGGCTCTCCGTATTAATATTCCTTCCTTTCAACTACAAGTCTATAACTGCAGGTAACCAACAAAAACAAACAAAAAACTAAAGCTACAACAACAAGAATGCACAGGGAAGGTGAAGGGTGAAGGTGGGAGGAGCTAAAGGAAGCTGTGATGAATGGTTATTTGTTAACAGAGTAAGACTGCCGTGTGACCGCGCTAGCACTGACAGCTAACGTTCGGTGCATCCGCTTTCCTGCAGCAAGGGGTAGTTAGAACCTCAGAACACTGGGACCTCAGAACACTGGGACCTCAGAACTCTGGAACCTCAGAACACTGGGACCTCAGAACACTGGGACCTCAGAACTCTGGAACCTCAGAACACTGGGACCTCAGAACTCTGGAACCTCAGAACACTGGGACCTCAGAACACTGGGACCTCAGAACACTGGGACCTCAGAACACTGGAACCTCAGAACACTGGAACCTCAGAACTCAGAATGTGGGAACGTTTGGAACGCGCAGCTCTCAGTCCTCTGGCCTTGCCGTGCTTACATCTCCCCATGAAGACGTCAGAGGGTAAAATAGTAAGGCAGCTGTTAGCTCCTGTCATCTATAAGTGCATCCCCACATTGGCTCAGTTAAAGTTAGTCAGTCAGTCCCTCTGTGTTCCTGCCAGGACAGGACAGAAGGACAGGACAAGCATTTCGCTACACCAGCAATAACATCTGCTAATATGTGTAAGTGACCAATAAAATGTGATTTGATTTTAATAGAAGGAGTGGCCTTGCAAGAGCAGAGAGCTCACTGCTTGGGACAGCAGACATGTGTATTTTAATTACTTCATATTTCCGTGTGTGTGTGTGTGTGTGTGTGTGTGTGTGTGTGTGTGTGTGTGTGTGTGTGTGTGTGTGTGTGTTGTGTGTTGACTTTTTCCTGTTGTATTGTTTTTCCTATCTCCCTCAGACATATCATTTTGTTCTTTAACAGAACCCAGAGGAGAGTATTATGATCAGGCAGGTCTGTGGACGGCCCTGGACAGCCTGCGGGTCCTTCTCTCCTGCCTCTCATGTTTCTCTCCTGTGTCACAAAGCCGATTTCCATGCTCCTGTGGCCGCTTCCGATTCTGACTGACACAATTTTGATTTTTTTAAAAGGCTGGAGACGCTGCATCAGTTGCCACGGCATCACTGAGGGGTCAAACACAGTTCAGGTGTGGTTTAATCGATTAGTTCTGAACTGATTGAGTAAAATAACACACAAAGGAGGTCAACCTCATGGCCTGCTCTTTGGGAACATAAAAAAACTTGTTGTGTGGCTGTTTTTATTTTAGCAAGAAGAGGTTACCTGAGACACAGGAGCATCATGTCAGGAAGTGGACAAATATGATGGCTAGGCCGATATTCAACAGCATCACCATAGCAACCAGGATAGAGTTAGGAGCCTGCAAGGCAACACCAAGAAGAGTTAGTATCAAGGTCCCCCATGTCCATGTCGTGTTACTAAATGTGAATTAAAAAGGTACAACTGATCCGCACTCCTACTTACATTCTCTTCACCCTGCCCGTCAGCCATCTCCATACTGGCCTTCTTGGTCTCTGCCAGGCTCTTTGGTTTTAGCGAATCCTGCTTCCTGAGTTTGCTCTGCTCACCTGTGGGCGTCGGCTTGAGGGTGAAATTCCGGAACGACTTGGGGGGTGACGGGGCCATCCGTGCCAGGGTCAGTTGACTGGGCTCCTCGTCCTCCTCAGGCTCAGGTTCCGGGGGCAGGGGTCCCCTGGAGGGGGCTTTGACGTAGTAGCTATGGTACTGGGAGTGGAGTTGTCCCATTTCATTAACAGGACCCGTCTGCAGAGCAGCAGCCTGGGGAGGTGGTACGTTGGTGGGTCCGGGCTCCGGGGCCTTGGGGGGTCTGGCTGAAGCCTGGTGTATTACATGGGAAGAGGGAGCAGCAGCTGTGGGCGGCTCGGTAGCGATGGACACCCGCTCCTCTTTACTCAACTTCCTGCTCAGCCGCTCCTCCTTGCTGCTCTTACGGACCGGCTTCTCCTCTTTGCTGACCTTGCGACTGTGTGATGATTCGTCCTTGCTGATCTTGCGGGAGGCGGAGGTGGAGACGCTGTTGCTGTGCGGTCTCTTCTTGCTGTGGGGCGAGGGGGGAGGGGTGGGCCCGGGGGTCTGGGCGGTGCTGGGAGGGGTGGGCCCGGGGGTCTGGGCAGGGCTGGTGGGGCTGTCTTTCTCCTTCTCTTCGGGAGGATCCTTGGGGATCTTCACTGGATCCATGAACGCCTGCTTGATATAGTCAGGACCTATAAGGGGAGACAGACAGAGACACAACTCATGTTTACGCAATTAACACACTCTTACATGTATACTGTCCCATGTAATATGTCATGTGTCTTGTGTAATCAACATAGGTACAGTACATGTACGCAGTGAATTCTCTATTTTTAGGGTGGCTGCAGTAACAGGGATTGCTTTTCAAGTAGCACACATTAGCCATTAATCTGTGTATGGGTAGTGAAAAAACACACACACACACACACACACACACACACACACACACACACACACACACACACACACACACACACACACACACACACACACACACCCTTCCCCCATACACAAATATCCCATTAAAGAGAAGCTCTCCACCGGCCAACGATGACATGAGAGATTATAAATCTATCCCAGAGTGCCAGATCATGTGATCTGTGACCCAGATTGGGTGAACAGAACAGAGCACAGCTATCTGCTATCCACTGCTCCTGTCTAGATCCCAGATTAGGATAATAGAATAGAACATTGCACGGCTATCTGCTATCCACTGCTCCTGTCTAGATGTCAGAGGCATGAGATGCATTTACAGCAGCAGACCCAACAAAGAGTATATGCTGTAACGTAATGCTGTAGGTAGATACAGTCAGGTCGAAATGTATTGGCACCCTTGATAACGGTGAGTCAAAGAATAATATAAAATAAATAATGCAAATATAATTTTGGGGGAAATTATATTATTTTATACTAATACAAGTCCAAATTATACCTCTGTTTTCAATACGTTTCAATACCTCACCTTGTGAGGATAACTGCACTGAGCCTTTTTCAAAAACACATTGGGAGGGATCTGAGACCATTCCTCCATACAGAATCTTCCCCGATCTTTCAAATCCTTCACCTGAATTTATGGACTGCCCTCTTCAATTCAAAACCACAGGATTTCAATGGGGTTCAAGTCCGGAGACTGAGAAGACCATTGCAGAATGTACATTTATTTATTTTAATTTCATTTATATATATATATATACATTTTTTTAATAAAAAAACAATTGTATTCATTTATTTATATTCACTTATATATATTTATATTTATATATATATATGTATTTATTTTTAATGTATTTTTATATATTTTTAAATTATTTTTATGTTTGCTTGGGGTCATTGTCTTGCTGAAAGATCCACTTCAGCCCCTTTACTGGGTTCAAGGTCATGATGACCTTTAACCTTGGGCTCCCAAGGTTCTGTGATCTGTGTATTAATATTATTTGTATCTCAGAAAATCCATTTGCATTGCTAGTTATAGCTAGGTAGCTAACATTGAACCTAGTTGGTTAGCGTTAACTACCTGCAGATTCACACTACAGCATTTCATGCATGGTGGCTAGCTATGACAATCCCTTTGCACTGTAGCTATGAGTTGGGATTATGGTTCATTGTTTAGCTAGCTAGCTAGCTAAATGTCTAAACAACATTTTTCAATTCGCAAGATGATTACATGACCCATAAGTTTAGCCTGATGTGTCTGGGGTGATTTCAGCCATCTATTGTATTTCATGAACATGTGTGCATGTCTAGACCATAGTGGTGCATCCACTTATCTAGATGTGGCTGGGGTGGTTAAAGAATTTATTTCATTGACAACATCAATTTAGACAAGTGTGTCTGGGGTGATCTAATAGTTATGAAATATATTTTATCTGGACACTTTCAATTTTTCATATTGCTACTATTTACATATTCAAGTAACCGGTACCATTTACACCTTGTGCATGTGACAAATGAACTTAGATTTTAGTTAGCTTGCTGGCTCACCAACTAAGGTTGTGTGTATGACTGCGTTGTAACTAATATTACGCCACCGTTTACACCTTGTGTATCATGTTGCATGTGATAAATGAAACTTAGATTTGATTTGATATAGTGTGTGTTTCCCAGAGACGTTAATGTGAAAAACAACATGGCCAAGGACAAGATAAAGTGTGTTTTTCTCTGGAGTTTCTTCTTATTGTAGGTTTCCACTTTCACCACTTTTAGTCTTGAAATCTTTGGTTGTTTACTACACTACCGTGCTCACTCTGTTTAGCACATGGCCTCACATGTGACTCCTTAAAGAGATGGGTGGGGCTAAGGCTTAAGAGTAACATGTGAATCCTTAATGAGATGGGCGGGGCTAAGGCTTAAGAGTAACATGTGAATCCTTAAAGAGATGGGTGGGGCTAAGGCTCAAGAGGTTGTGAACGATACTGAATGGGTGTAGCTCTCCAG
This sequence comes from Oncorhynchus keta, assembly GCF_023373465.1. NCBI lineage: Eukaryota > Metazoa > Chordata > Actinopteri > Salmoniformes > Salmonidae > Oncorhynchus > Oncorhynchus keta. Next base: position 4,009,464 of record NC_068424.1, on the reverse strand, counting down.
TTGGTACCAAAACATTCAAAGGCCATTTTCTCAAAAGTGACGTTACAAGTTGATCAACTTTCAAAGCAGAATTACTTTCCCATTGTTCCTCAACTGTAGTGTACAATATACTATTTTCTAGAGTCTCTACTTTTATCCAATGTAAAAAATAAAAAATACAAAAAACATTTCAAATTTTGCTACATAAGAACGAATCGAGGCGCTTAGTCACAAATAGCACCTTAACATCAATATTTGACAGAAGGTATGAGGTAGGTATGAGGTTATTTTCTGCTTCTTCTTATTTTGAAGCTAAACCCACCACCTCTTTGGCCAAAGAGCTCTATTTTCACGTCATATGACCAAACCACTGGTTCCAATCCAAGTGCCAATTATGTTTTTTTTTATTATAGCAAAATCCAGGCGTTATACATTTGTTGGATGACATGAAAATAGAGCTCTTTGGCCAAAGAGGTGGTGGGTTTGACGTGGAAATAAGGATCTATAAGAGCCCTATATCACTCTGTAGATAACGAGGGCATGAAATAAGGAACTATAAGAGCCCTATATCACTCTGTAGATCACGAGAGCATGAAATAAGGATCTATAAGAGCCCTATATCACTCTGTAGATAACGAGAGCATGAAATAAGGATCTATAAGAGCCCTATATCACTCTGTAGATAACGAGGGCATGAAATAAGGAACTATAAGAGCCCTATATCACTCTGTAGATAACGAGGGCATGAAATAAGGATCTATAAGAGCCCTATATCACTCTGTAGATAACGAGAGCATGAAATAAGGATCTATAAGAGCCCTATATCACTCTGTAGATAACGAGGGCATGAAATAAGGATCTATAAGAGCCCTATATCACTCTGTAGATAACGAGGGCATGAAATAAGGATCTATAAGAGCCCTATATCACTCTGTAGATAACGAGGGCATGAAATAAGGATCTATAAGAGCCCTATATCACTCTGTAGATAACGAGGGCATGAAATAAGGATCTATAAGAGCCCTATATCACTCTGTAGATAACGAGGGCATGAAATAAGGAACTATAAGAGCCCTATATCACTCTGTAGATAACGAGAGCATGAAATAAGGATCTATAAGAGCCCTATATCACTCTGTAGATAACGAGCATGAAATAAGGATCTATAAGAGCCCTATATCACTCTGTAGATAACGAGAGCATGAAATAAGGATCTATAAGAGCCCTATATCACTCTGTAGATAACGAGAGCATGAAATAAGGATCTATAAGAGCCCTATATCACTCTGTAGATAACGAGAGCATGAAATAAGGAACTATAAGAGCCCTATATCACTCTGTAGATAACGAGAGCATGAAATAAGGATCTATAAGAGCCCTATATCACTCTGTAGATAACGAGGGCATGAAATAAGGAACTATAAGAGCCCTATATCACTCTGTAGATAACGAGAGCATGAAATAAGGAACTATAAGAGCCCTATATCACTCTGTAGATAACGAGAGCATGAAATAAGGATCTATAAGAGCCCTATATCACTCTGTAGATAACGAGGGCATGAAATAAGGATCTATGAGAGCCCTATATCACTCTGTAGATAACGAGAGCATGAAATAAGGATCTATAAGAGCCCTATATCACTCTGTAGATAATGAGAGCATGAAATAAGGATCTATAAGAGCCCTATATCACTCTGTAGATAATGAGAGCATGAAATAAGGATCTATAAGAGCCCTATATCACTCTGTAGATAACGAGAGCATGAAATAAGGATCTATAAGAGCCCTATATCACTCTGTAGATAACGAGAGCATGAAATAAGGAACTATAAGAGCCCTATATCACTCTGTAGATAACGAGAGCATGAAATAAGGATCTATAAGAGCCCTATATCACTCTGTAGATAACGAGGGCATGAAATAAGGAACTATAAGAGCCCTATATCACTCTGTAGATAACGAGAGCATGAAATAAGGATCTATAAGAGCCCTATATCACTCTGTAGATAACGAGAGCATGAAATAAGGAACTATAAGAGCCCTATATCACTCTGTAGATAACGAGGGCATGAAATAAGGAACTATAAGAGCCCTATATCACTCTGTAGATAACGAGAGCATGAAATAAGGAACTATAAGAGCCCTATATCACTCTGTAGATAACGAGAGCATGAAATAAGGAACTATAAGAGCCCTATATCACTCTGTAGATAACGAGAGCATGAAATAAGGATCTATAAGAGCCCTATATCACTCTGTAGATAACGAGCATGAAATAAGGATCTATAAGAGCCCTATATCACTCTGTAGATAATGAGAGCATGAAATAAGGAACTATAAGAGCCCTATATCACTCTGTAGATAACGAGAGCATGAAATAAGGATCTATAAGAGCCCTATATCACTCTGTAGATAACGAGAGCATGAAATAAGGATCTATAAGAGCCCTATATCACTCTGTAGATAACGAGAGCATGAAATAAGGATCTATAAGAGCCCTATATCACTCTGTAGATAACGAGAGCATGAAATAAGGAACTATAAGAGCCCTATATCACTCTGTAGATAACGAGGGCATGAAATAAGGATCTATAAGAGCCCTATATCACTCTGTAGATAACGAGGGCATGAAATAAGGATCTATAAGAGCCCTATATCACTCTGTAGATAACGAGAGCATGAAATAAGGATCTATAAGAGCCCTATATCACTCTGTAGATAACGAGAGCATGAAATAAGGAACTATAAGAGCCCTATATCACTCTGTAGATAACGAGAGCATGAAATAAGGAACTATAAGAGCCCTATATCACTCTGTAGATAACGTGGGCATGAAATAAGGAACTATAAGAGCCCTATATCACTCTGTAGATAACGAGGGCATGAAATAAGGATCTATAAGAGCCCTATATCACTCTGTAGATAACGAGAGCATGAAATAAGGAACTATAAGAGCCCTATATCACTCTGTAGATAACGAGGGCATGAAATAAGGAACTATAAGAGCCCTATATCACTCTGTAGATAACGAGAGCATGAAATAAGGAACTATAAGAGCCCTATATCACTCTGTAGATAACGAGGGCATGAAATAAGGATCTATAAGAGCCCTATATCACTCTGTAGATCACGAGGCATGAAATAAGGAACTATAAGAGCCCTATATCACTCTGTAGATAATGAGAGCATGAAATAAGGAACTATAAGAGCCCTATATCACTCTGTAGATAATGAGAGCATGAAATAAGGATCTATAAGAGCCCTATATCACTCTGTAGATAATGAGAGCATGAAATAAGGATCTATAAGAGCCCTATATCACTCTGTAGATAACGAGAGCATGAAATAAGGAACTATAAGAGCCCTATATCACTCTGTAGATAACGAGAGCATGAAATAAGGATCTATAAGAGCCCTATATCACTCTGTAGATAACGAGAGCATGAAATAAGGATCTATAAGAGCCCTATATCACTCTGTAGATAATGAGAGCATGAAATAAGGAACTATAAGAGCCCTATATCACTCTGTAGATAATGAGAGCATGAAATAAGGATCTATAAGAGCCCTATATCACTCTGTAGATAATGAGAGCATGAAATAAGGATCTATAAGAGCCCTATATCACTCTGTAGATAACGAGAGCATGAAATAAGGATCTATAAGAGCCCTATATCACTCTGTAGATAACGAGAGCATGAAATAAGGAACTATAAGAGCCCTATATCACTCTGTAGATAACGAGAGCATGAAATAAGGATCTATAAGAGCCCTATATCACTCTGTAGATAACGAGAGCATGAAATAAGGATCTATAAGAGCCCTATATCACTCTGTAGATAACGAGAGCATGAAATAAGGATCTATAAGAGCCCTATATCACTCTGTAGATAACGAGAGCATGAAATAAGGAACTATAAGAGCCCTATATCACTCTGTAGATAACGAGAGCATGAAATAAGGATCTATAAGAGCCCTATATCACTCTGTAGATAACGTGGGCATGAAATAAGGAACTATAAGAGCCCTACATCACTCTGTAGATAACGAGGCATGAAATAAGGATCTATAAGAGCCCTATATCACTCTGTAGATAACGAGAGCATGAAATAAGGAACTATAAGAGCCCTATATCACTCTGTAGATAACGAGGGCATGAAATAAGGAACTATAAGAGCCCTATATCACTCTGTAGATAACGAGAGCATGAAATAAGGAACTATAAGAGCCCTATATCACTCTGTAGATAACGAGAGCATGAAATAAGGATCTATAAGAGCCCTATATCACTCTGTAGATAACGAGGGCATGAAATAAGGAACTATAAGAGCCCTATATCACTCTGTAGATCACGAGAGCATGAAATAAGGAACTATAAGAGCCCTATATCACTCTGTAGATCACGAGAGCATGAAATAAGGATCTATAAGAGCCCTATATCACTCTGTAGATAACGAGAGCATGAAATAAGGAACTATAAGAGCCCTATATCACTCTGTAGATAACGAGAGCATGAAATAAGGATCTATAAGAGCCCTATATCACTCTGTAGATAACGAGAGCATGAAATAAGGATCTATAAGAGCCCTATATCACTCTGTAGATAACGAGAGCATGAAATAAGGATCTATAAGAGCCCTATATCACTCTGTAGATAATGAGAGCATGAAATAAGGAACTATAAGAGCCCTATATCACTCTGTAGATAATGAGAGCATGAAATAAGGATCTATAAGAGCCCTATATCACTCTGTAGATAATGAGAGCATGAAATAAGGATCTATAAGAGCCCTATATCACTCTGTAGATAACGAGAGCATGAAATAAGGATCTATAAGAGCCCTATATCACTCTGTAGATAACGAGAGCATGAAATAAGGAACTATAAGAGCCCTATATCACTCTGTAGATAACGAGAGCATGAAATAAGGATCTATAAGAGCCCTATATCACTCTGTAGATAACGAGAGCATGAAATAAGGATCTATAAGAGCCCTATATCACTCTGTAGATAACGAGAGCATGAAATAAGGATCTATAAGAGCCCTATATCACTCTGTAGATAACGAGAGCATGAAATAAGGAACTATAAGAGCCCTATATCACTCTGTAGATAACGAGAGCATGAAATAAGGATCTATAAGAGCCCTATATCACTCTGTAGATAACGTGGGCATGAAATAAGGAACTATAAGAGCCCTACATCACTCTGTAGATAACGAGGGCATGAAATAAGGATCTATAAGAGCCCTATATCACTCTGTAGATAACGAGAGCATGAAATAAGGAACTATAAGAGCCCTATATCACTCTGTAGATAACGAGGCATGAAATAAGGAACTATAAGAGCCCTATATCACTCTGTAGATAACGAGAGCATGAAATAAGGAACTATAAGAGCCCTATATCACTCTGTAGATAACGAGGGCATGAAATAAGGATCTATAAGAGCCCTATATCACTCTGTAGATCACGAGGCATGAAATAAGGAACTATAAGAGCCCTATATCACTCTGTAGATCACGAGAGCATGAAATAAGGAACTATAAGAGCCCTATATCACTCTGTAGATCACGAGAGCATGAAATAAGGATCTATAAGAGCCCTATATCACTCTGTAGATAACGAGAGCATGAAATAAGGATCTATAAGAGCCCTATATCACTCTGTAGATAACGAGAGCATGAAATAAGGATCTATAAGAGCCCTATATCACTCTGTAGATAACGAGAGCATGAAATAAGGATCTATAAGAGCCCTATATCACTCTGTAGATAACGAGGGCATGAAATAAGGATCTATAAGAGCCCTATATCACTCTGTAGATAACGAGGGCATGAAATAAGGAACTATAAGAGCCCTATATCACTCTGTAGATAACGAGGGCATGAAATAAGGAACTATAAGAGCCCTATATCACTCTGTAGATAACGAGGGCATGAAATAAGGAACTATAAGAGCCCTATATCACTCTGTAGATAACGAGAGCATGAAATAAGGATCTATAAGAGCCCTATATCACTCTGTAGATAACGAGGGCATGAAATAAGGAACTATAAGAGCCCTATATCACTCTGTAGATAACGAGAGCATGAAATAAGGATCTATAAGAGCCCTATATCACTCTGTAGATAACGAGAGCATGAAATAAGGAACTATAAGAGCCCTATATCACTCTGTAGATAACGAGAGCATGAAATAAGGATCTATAAGAGCCCTATATCACTCTGTAGATAACGAGGGCATGAAATAAGGAACTATAAGAGCCCTATATCACTCTGTAGATCACGAGAGCATGAAATAAGGAACTATAAGAGCCCTATATCACTCTGTAGATAACGAGAGCATGAAATAAGGAACTATAAGAGCCCTATATCACTCTGTAGATAACGAGAGCATGAAATAAGGAACTATAAGAGCCCTATATCACTCTGTAGATAACGAGGGCATGAAATAAGGATCTATAAGAGCCCTATATCACTCTGTAGATAACGAGGGCATGAAATAAGGATCTATAAGAGCCCTATATCACTCTGTAGATAACGAGGGCATGAAATAAGGATCTATAAGAGCCCTATATCACTCTGTAGATAACGAGAGCATGAAATAAGGATCTATAAGAGCCCTATATCACTCTGTAGATAACGAGAGCATGAAATAAGGATCTATAAGAGCCCTATATCACTCTGTAGATAACGAGGGCATGAAATAAGGATCTATAAGAGCCCTATATCACTCTGTAGATAACGAGAGCATGAAATAAGGATCTATAAGAGCCCTATATCACTCTGTAGATAACGAGAGCATGAAATAAGGAACTATAAGAGCCCTATATCACTCTGTCGATAACGAGAGCATGAAATAAGGATCTATAAGAGCCCTATATCACTCTGTAGATAACGAGGGCATGAAATAAGGATCTATAAGAGCCCTATATCACTCTGTAGATAACGAGGGCATGAAATAAGGATCTATAAGAGCCCTATATCACTCTGTAGATAACGAGGGCATGAAATAAGGAACTATAAGAGCCCTATATCACTCTGTAGATAACGAGGGCATGAAATAAGGAACTATAAGAGCCCTATATCACTCTGTAGATAACGAGAGCATGAAATAAGGAACTATAAGAGCCCTATATCACTCTGTAGATAACGAGGGCATGAAATAAGGAACTATAAGAGCCCTATATCACTCTGTAGATAACGAGAGCATGAAATAAGGATCTATAAGAGCCCTATATCACTCTGTAGATAACGAGAGCATGAAATAAGGATCTATAAGAGCCCTATATCACTCTGTAGATAACGAGGGCGTGAAATAAGGATCTATAAGAGCCCTATATCACTCTGTAGATAACGAGAGCATGAAATAAGGATCTATAAGAGCCCTATATCACTCTGTAGATAACGAGAGCATGAAATAAGGAACTATAAGAGCCCTATATCACTCTGTAGATAACGAGGGCATGAAATAAGGATCTATAAGAGCCCTATATCACTCTGTAGATAACGAGAGCATGAAATAAGGAACTATAAGAGCCCTATATCACTCTGTAGATAACGAGGGCATGAAATAAGGAACTATAAGAGCCCTATATCACTCTGTAGATAACGAGAGCATGAAATAAGGATCTATAAGAGCCCTATATCACTCTGTAGATAACGAGAGCATGAAATAAGGATCTATAAGAGCCCTATATCACTCTGTAGATAACGAGGGCATGAAATAAGGAACTATAAGAGCCCTATATCACTCTGTAGATCACGAGAGCATGAAATAAGGAACTATAAGAGCCCTATATCACTCTGTAGATAACGAAAGCATGAAATAAGGAACTATAAGAGCCCTACATCACTCTGTAGATAACGAGGGCATGAAATAAGGATCTATAAGAGCCCTATATCACTCTGTAGATAACGAGAGCATGAAATAAGGAACTATAAGAGCCCTATATCACTCTGTAGATAACGAGAGCATGAAATAAGGAACTATAAGAGCCCTATATCACTCTGTAGATAACGAGAGCATGAAATAAGGAACAATAAGAGCCCTATATCACTCTGTAGATAACGAGAGCATGAAATAAGGAACTATAAGAGCCCTATATCACTCTGTAGATAACGAGAGCATGAAATAAGGAACTATAAGAGCCCTATATCACTCTGTAGATAACGAGAGCATGAAATAAGGAACTATAAGAGCCCTATATCACTCTGTAGATAACGAGGGCATGAAATAAGGATCTATAAGGGCCCTATATCACTCTGTAGATAACGAGAGCATGAAATAAGGAACTATAATAGCCCTATATCACTCTGTAGATAACGTGGGCATGAAATAAGGATCTATAAGAGCCCTATATCACTCTGTAGATAACGAGAGCATGAAATAAGGAACTATAAGAGCCCTATATCACTCTGTAGATAACGAGAGCATGAAATAAGGATCTATAAGAGCCCTATATCACTCTGTAGATAACGAGGGCATGAAATAAGGATCTATAAGAGCCCTATATCACTCTGTAGATAACGAGAACATGAAATAAGGATCTATAAGAGCCCTATATCACTCTGTAGATAACGAGGGCATGAAATAAGGATCTATAAGAGCCCTATATCACTCTGTAGATAACGAGAGCATGAAATAAGGATCTATAAGAGCCCTATATCACTCTGTAGATAACGAGAGCATGAAATAAGGAACTATAAGAGCCCTATATCACTCTGTAGATAACGAGGGCATGAAATAAGGATCTATAATAGCCCTATATCACTCTGTAGATAACGTGGGCATGAAATAAGGATCTATAAGAGCCCTATATCACTCTGTAGATAACGAGAGCATGAAATAAGGAACTATAAGAGCCCTATATCACTCTGTAGATAACGAGAGCATGAAATAAGGATCTATAAGAGCCCTATATCACTCTGTAGATAACGAGGGCATGAAATAAGGATCTATAAGAGCCCTATATCACTCTGTAGATAACGAGAACATGAAATAAGGATCTATAAGAGCCCTATATCACTCTGTAGATAACGAGGGCATGAAATAAGGATCTATAAGAGCCCTATATCACTCTGTAGATAACGAGAGCATGAAATAAGGATCTATAAGAGCCCTATATCACTCTGTAGATAACGAGCATGAAATAATGATCTATAAGAGCCCTATATCACTCTGTAGATAACGAGAACATGAAATAAGGATCTATAAGAGCCCTATATCACTCTGTAGATAACGAGGGCATGAAATAAGGATCTATAAGAGCCCTATATCACTCTGTAGATAACGAGAGCATGAAATAAGGATCTATAAGAGCCCTATATCACTCTGTAGATAACGAGAGCATGAAATAAGGAACTATAAGAGCCCTATATCACTCTGTAGATAACGAGGGCATGAAATAAGGAACTATAAGAGCCCTATATCACTCTGTAGATAACGAGAGCATGAAATAAGGATCTATAAGAGCCCTATATCACTCTGTAGATAACGAGAGCATGAAATAAGGATCTAGAAGAGCCCTATATCACTCTGTAGATAACGAGAGCATGAAATAAGGATCTAGAAGAGCCCTATATCACTCTGTAGATAACGAGAGCATGACCCTACGGTGCAACAGACCCTTCCTGTTCTCATATGCTACGGATGTGTTATGTATAGGACAGATAACAGGGGGTATGGGCCCTGAGCCCTATAGGTCCTGGGGGGTATGGGCCCTGAGGCCTTTGGGCCCTGGGGGGTATGGGCCCTGAGGGGTATGGGCCCTGGGGGTATGGGCCCTGAGCCCTATGGGTCCTGGGGGGTATGGGCCCTGAGCCCTATGGGTCCTGGGGGGTATGGGCCCTGAGGGCTATGGGCCCTGGGGGGTATGGGCCCTGAGCCCTATGGGCCCTGGGGGGTATGGTCCCTGAGCCCTATGGGTCCTGGGGGGTATGGGCCCTGAGCCCTATGGGTCCTGGGGGGTATGGGCCCTGGGGTTTTGGGCCTCACGGTGTAGCTGCACTGCCAGAAATGGTTTGGGCCTCACGGTGCAGCTGCACTGCCAGAAATGGTTTGGGCCTCACGGTGCAGCTGCACTGCCAGAAAGGGTTTTGGGCCTCACGGTGCAGCTGCACTGCCAGAAATGGTTTTGGGCCTCACGGTGCAGCTGCACTGCCAGAAATGGTTTTGGGCCTCACGGTGCAGCTGCACTGCCAGAAATGGTTTTGGGCCTCACGGTGCAGCTGCACTGCCAGAAAGGGTTTTGGGCCTCACGGTGCAGCTGCACTGCCAGAAAGGGTTTTGGGCCTCACGGTGCAAACGGTTCAGCACCAGTACTTCCATTACTGTACCTCAACGTTAACAACCATGACGCAGTGGTGAAGAGTCGACTCCAAAATAATTGATTCCTCGACTCCGAGCACATCGACTCCCGGGATATCGACTCCCATTTCTGAGTGTCAAGATTCGATTCCACTAGGAATCGACTCCTAAGATTCTGTATTTTTTTGGAATGGAGGAGACTGATTGGTTGACATACTTCCGAGAACACAAACGCATCATCAGCATCTTTCATAGCGAGCTAGTGAGGGACGGAGCGAGAGGGGAGGAGCACATTATCAGAGCTGTGCACTAGACAGACAGTATCAGAGCTGTGCACTAGACAGACAGTATCAGAGCTGTGCACTGGACAGACAGTATCAGAGCTGTGCACTAGACAGACCGTATCAGAGCTGTGCACTAGACAGACAGTATCAGAGCTGTGCACTAGACAGACAGTATCAGAGCTGTGCACTAGACAGACAGTATCAGAGCTGTGCACTAGACAGACAGTATCAGAGCTGTGCACTAGACAGACAGTATCAGAGCTGTGCACTAGACAGACAGTATCAGAGCTGTGCACTAGACAGACAGTATCAGAGCTGTGCACTAGACAGACAGTATCAGAGCTGTGCACTAGACAGACAGTATCAGAGCTGTGCACTAGACAGACAGTATCAGAGCTGTGCACTAGACAGACAGTATCAGAGCTGTGCACTAGACAGACAGTATCAGAGCTGTGCACTAGACAGACAGTATCAGAGCTGTGCACTAGACAGACAGTATCAGAGCTGTGCACTAGACAGACAGTATCAGAGCTGTGCACTAGACAGACAGTATCAGAGCTGTGCACTAGACAGACAGTATCAGAGCTGTGCACTAGACAGACAGTATCAGAGCTGTGCACTGGACAGACAGTATCAGAGCTGTGCACTGGACAGACAGTATCAGAGCTGTGCACTAGACAGACCGTATCAGAGCTGTGCACTAGACAGACAGTATCAGAGCTGTGCACTAGACAGACAGTATCAGAGCTGTGCACTGGACAGACAGTATCAGAGCTGTGCACTGGACAGACAGTATCAGAGCTGTGCACTAGACAGACAGTATCAGAGCTGTGCACTAGACAGACAGTATCAGAGCTGTGCACTGGACAGACAGTATCAGAGCTGTGCACTAGACAGACCGTATCAGAGCTGTGCACTAGACAGACAGTATCAGAGCTGTGCACTGACAGACAGTATCAGAGCTGTGCACTAGACAGACAGTATCAGAGCTGTGCACTAGACAGACAGTATCAGAGCTGTGCACTAGACAGACAGTATCAGAGCTGTGCACTAGACAGACAGTATCAGAGCTGTGCACTAGACAGACAGTATCAGAGCTGTGCACTAGACAGACAGTATCAGAGCTGTGCACTAGACAGACAGTATCAGAGCTGTGCACTAGACAGACAGTATCAGAGCTGTGCACTAGACAGACAGTATCAGAGCTGTGCACTAGACAGACAGTATCAGAGCTGTGCACTAGACAGACAGTATCAGAGCTGTGCACTAGACAGACAGTATCAGAGCTGTGCACTAGACAGACAGTATCAGAGCTGTGCACTAGACAGACAGTATCAGAGCTGACAGACAGTATCAGAGCTGTGCACTAGACAGACAGTATCAGAGCTGTGCACTAGACAGACAGTATCAGAGCTGTGCA